>NC_051180.1:179270363-179570363 GCF_013339695.2 Rhipicephalus sanguineus | reverse complement strand
GGAAAGAAATAGGCGCAGTTTTCACTTGCCTACACGCGCACGCACGCGTACTAACCCGATAAAGAAATGCGAACTGCGCGGCATTCGGCGCTCGGCTGTCCGCATTAATTAAATGTGAAGCATTTCTTAGCAACCTTGTGCATCTATCTATCTATCTATCTATCTATCTATCTATCTATCTATCTATCTATCTATCTATCTATCTATCTATCTATCTATCTATCTATCTATCTATCTATCTATCTATCTATCTATCTATCTATCTATCTATCTATCTATCTATCTGCCGACGAATTCGCGCTCTCCTGGCCGTTTCGTTAATTGGATCTAGTACACCAAATTTGGTATGGCATAACAAGACTGTATGACGAATATAAATTACAGGTGATCACATGAAAATAATGGCATGCATGCCATGTACGGTATGATTTACATGCCACGCTCATAGTGCGCTCGCGGCCGCTTCGCTAGCTCGATACACCCCAAAATTGGTACGGCGTGACAAGAGTGCATGACGAACATAACTGGTTATAACATGAAAATCATAAGAGGCATGCCATGTAAAACATGATTTATATGACATGGTCTCGGGGCACTCGCGGTCGTTTAATGAAACGCATATATACCAAAATTGATATGACGAGATATTTATCTATGACCAACGTTAGTGACAGATGGTAACATGTAAATCATGCCTTACATGACATGCGTGCCATTATTTTCATGTTATCAACTGGTATCTATCTTCATCATACAGTAACGTCACGCAATACGCCAGCGAACCGGCCGCGACTGCACAATCAGCATGGCGTGTAAATCATGCCGTGCAAGGCACGCGTGTTATTATTTTCATGTTACCACCTGTTATTTTTGTTTGTCATACAGTCATGTCACGCAATACCGCTTTTGGTGCATGGCCACGAGTGTACCATGAGCATGGCATGTAAGTCATGCATTACACAACATGCGTGCCATTATTTTCGTGTTACGGCTTGTTATTTATGTTCGTCATACAGTCACGTCACGCAGTACCAATCTGTAGCAGTCAGTTTTCATGGCACGCTGATAGTTATATGTGAGCCCAAAGGCGTCAATTTTAGCCAAACATAATCAAGAGCTGCCCGGCAATGTTATTGTGCATGAACCTTCCGCGGCAACCACGCGAAACAAACTGCACTAGTGCAGGGGAGACGCAAACATTCCCCGAAAGAACATTCGCGAATTCTCAACAAAACGCTCACCTCACAAAGGCGGGTATCAGTCGTGGGCACAAATTTTTCCCGCAGTATTCTGTGTAGCCACAGAGCCCGTCGCTTGGCATCCTTTTGCACGCTGCAAATAGCAGAAAGTGCTTTGCCCGTTGCTGCACCCAAAAGCGCAGCACTCAGGCATTCTTCGATGCCTCGACAGGCTTGTGATGAAGTGTCAAAACGATACGGGATGTCGTGATGTTCCTGCACGCTTTTCTGAGGCTATTCGCGGCGAGATCTACCTATAGGTGGCAGCACCGTCAACCCGCTAGTGTGGATACTGGTTTCGTGTGGTGTGTGTAGAAGTGCACGGGGCTTCTGTTTTCACATCGTGATTTTGTGTTCCGTACCCGCAGAAAACTCTTCGTTATCGATGGTGAGGTTTTGTTCGGTGCCACAATGTCGCACATACTGCACAGAGCCAGGGATAAGCTTCCATTTTTATCCCACCGACGCGGAACGTCGCCGACTGTGGCTCGTTAGGCTTCGTAACGGCAGGACGCCTTCCAAGTACGCGATGGCGTGCAGCAAGCACTTCGACGACGGTGCATTCGCATTCGCAGACGAGAAAGAATGGTGAGTAGTCAGCGATAATTTCGCTAATGTGTGCATTTATATGCTTGTTGCTGCTGTGCACTACGAGCGTGAAGACGGTCGCAGTAAGCGAACGCTCGGGGAAGCTTCCCTGTGCTTTGATTTTCCTACACTTCCGCAGGAAAATTAAGCGAGAATCAATCGAGAAAGAAGAAAATTAATTCATGGAATTTATTCTTTTTCATTCATGTACCGTCTGCGCTGTGAATGCAAAATTTGTTCGCGCTTGGCTATGAGTCCGTTTAACCGAGAGTCTCCGAGCCCTTTTGTAGTTCGCGCATGTTCCATTGTGTTTACACGGCCGCGAGAACAGTTCTCAGTATTCCGCAGGGCAAGTATGTGCACCGAAACGCGGCAAGTGTGTATGCATGATCTGGTGCATAGTAAAGGGTATCGTTTTATGAGCCCTCGCACGCCACGTAAGCGATGAAAATGCGCGAGCGAGTTTATCGCCACTGCTTGTCTAGATGAATATATTTTTCTCGCTCGCTTTCTTTTTTTAAGGGTTTTCGCGGAAGAGATAGAGGCCTGACGCACTTCCGATACTGAACTTGCCACAGCGAAAATTTGACAGGCATAAGCTACCTCGCAAGTACACGGGTGTCTTTGTATACATTTCGCTACAAGTTATAATTGCGCAAGGCAACTCAGTTTGCGATTTCCGTGTCATTCCATTTTCTGTTCTGTTTAGGGGACAATGTAAGTACCGAAGTGTCAGAGTTGTCTTGACAGAAATATTTCTCTGCAGTGGGACCAGGACCGTACACGACTAAAGCTCGTCGCGTAACCTATAAACGACAGTCCCGAAGTTATACACCTAACCACAACGCGCAAGTGCATGAGACCCTCTTTTTTTTAACCACCGAGCCGCTAAAAGGCTGTATTCACATGAGATTTAATACTTCTCATCTTTAGGACAACGCCAAGTGCACTTTGAATGCGCTTGAACCACAGAGCGGCACCTACACTGATATAACTCTCGTGAACGGACGGTACGACGACCACACACAACACTCTCGACAAGTGCACTCACTGATCTTATTACAGTACATATACAGCCGATCAAGGCCAAATGCTTCTTTACATGTTGTTAGGCATACGTACGAGCGGTTAAAGTTGCACCAACGCAACGGAACAAACCGCCTTTTGAGGCCCTGCATGACGTACGCGCACATGAAAACACAACGCGGCTAGCAGACGACGCATGGAGCAATCCACACTAGGCGCGCTTCAGCCAGTAGCCGCCAGGCGGTGACTCAGCTCGATCTCGCGGCCAATAAAGACAATCGCCCTCCGAAGCGCCGTGCGTCGGCGGCCGGGAGACACTAGCGAGGCGAGCGAGCTGGGCCTTTTATGTGGCGAAGCCGCCGAAAGGGCGCGACGGCGAAGAGAAAACGAATGCGGCACTGTTCCCGTTACAGTGACTTTACGTAGTGCTAGAGTCACTGGAAAATTTCAGAGTACCGCAAAGGTAGGCTGCACGCTGGCAACATTGGGCGGCGGCGGCCATTTCCCTTCCAGACCGTCCGACGCGTTGCTAGCGGGTGTTGAGAAGTGACCGATCTTTTCGCCTCGATGCCGTGTTCCGCTTGGTGGGATTAGTGTGTGTTTCATCAAAAGGATATTGGAAGTGTTTCCGAGTCATCGACAGTTATGAATCGCCAGCGCGGTCAGCGGTGTAACTAATGAAACGTGCGGCGAATGTTTCCGTGTGCTCGCGAACTCTTCATGGCTTCATCTGTCTCTCTTCATGACGTGGTTGGGTGTGTTGGCTAGGCCCGGAGCTTTAAACATAGTTGCATCAGCGCAGTGCCTTCGTGGGAGATGTCATTTACTTCGACATTTGGTGAATCTTGACTGTTTGCGCTAGCTTTGCAGTCGGTGTTCAGGTTCATTTCATAGTGCACTCGAGAACATTATCGAATATCGGCACTAGAGACGTGAGTTGGGCTAGTTGGTGCGTATTAACTGCAGACATGACTGAGTAGCGCAAAAAAAAAAAAAAAACCCACACACAAGATAGGGATGACAGACGGGACGGAACGCTTCGTCCTCTCTGTCGTCTCTATCTTGTCTGTTTTTTTTTGCGTTATTCAGTCATGTCTGCAGTTAATTCGAACATCGAGAACATTCAACGTTGCGTCCTTCGACTAATCGCTGCGCATACCTTGCTTTTGCACCATGCTTGCTGTTCAACTGGTGTTACGTGTAATAGAAGCGGTGTGTGTACGGTAATTATTGGAAGTTTGTGCGCGACGTAATTATGTCTCGGTTCGGAACGCCAGCAACCGAACGCACGGTTGAATCGGCGTTCGGTAGGCAATGTGCATCTTATTTTGCGAATACCTTGTCATTGCCTAACAGATACGTAGAAAACAGGCTATCATATGATTGACATCACTAATTATTTGTTTTATTTCCTATTTTTGTCTCCTTAATATTCCCAACGTTGCAGTGCATTTGCAAATATTTTGTTGTGTTCCGACAGCTTTTTTGTTGTTGTTACGTTGCCAGCGCGTCAACAGATGCGGTTTGGTTTCTGCACTACTTTTAATTTCAACTTTTCTTAAAAATAATGCACTCTTCTTAAAACTTCCTCGGCACAGTGCTTTATGTTGTTTTGATCAGAAGTAATATCCCGAAGAGTTTTAAAAGGCATGCTACTGCAGCGCAATGTGTATATAGACCTAGGGCTCGCATGAAATCGATTCCTCAATGCGTCGAATCTGCCGGTATTTCTTTTTTTTTTTTTGCTGTGATCATTTCTCGTCCACTAAGCAGTATTGTAAGGGTACGCTCGCCGACATGCAGCATTAGCAACATTTTTTTGCAATAAATAAAGAAAATTACGCTTAATAACATTGCCTTATACGAAGTTTATCAACACAGTTCCACGCTTCTCCATTTCGCGATGGCAAATGATCATGCCACAATTGCCTTCAAGGTATACCAGTAAACAGTTATTTTAATAAATCTTCGATTTCGTTTTCGTGCGTGGCACGTTTATATCTTAACCTGCATGCACCATCTGTTGAACAGATCGAGATATAAGCAGCCGAGCAAATAGAAAAGTATGTAGTTTTCAATATCGCTGAACATAGCGAACCGAAAAGGTGAAGTATCCTGTCGCGCGGGAGCTTTTCCACCAAAGTTTGTATAGTTCTGCTCTTCGGGGAGGGGCGAATTCATTCCGCGGCCAACTATGCAGCCACGTAGAACGACGCTCTTTGACGTTAATCTTTCCCACACGTAATGCAAAAATAAACGAGATTCGCAGATTACGTTCGGTTGCTGGTGAGAGACTCTTTGGCATCTGCATGACGCGTTTAAAAAGCGACGAATTACTTCTAGGGACCGTGGTACTGTTAAATGTTTGGCCACGCTCTGGGTTCAATGCGCCCGCAGCCAAAGAGCTTGGAAGGGATATGGCGGCGAGAGGTCATGTGATGCGCGTAAACGAATCGCGAAGGCGGCAGCGCGCGGAAAACAGATGCGATACTCTGAAAATTTTTCCAGTGACTCTACGTAGTGGGGTCTCCCTTTCCGGAGGTGCATTGAGGTACGGGGGCGGAGTCACTTTTCTTTTTGTTGTTGTTCGTTTCCTGACGTCACTTCCGTTTTTTTCTTTTTTTTGCGGGGAGCGGCTGTATGCTTTCTGAAGTCATTATTGTTTTCGTTTTTTTTTTGCGCGGGCAGGAAGGACAACACAGCAGAGCATGGACCCGACTTAATTTTTCTAGTGACTCTAACCCGACTAACCCGACAGCGCCGACAGGCTGACACGATGTTCTCTGCTGACACGGGCACATTTGATCGCTGCATCAAGGTCGGCTGCATGGTTTAATCGTTTAATCGCGATTTGGCTAACCTCAGAGCCAAACTCGATCCGTGTCGGCCCTGATTGCGATCAAGTGTCCGTACGCCACCGGTATATGACACGGTGTGAAAGCAAGCTTGACGGCTCGCAGAAGTTCGAGCCATCGTGGTGACCGCTGTTATGACGGTGGATACGCAGGTCGTTGAAGGCGCACGTAATATTTCCAAGGTTATTGTCGTGATCGACTTGAACATGAGCCTCCTGTGTTCCCGAAGAATCTGACCTGGAAACTGGACTCGCTTGAGCGCTGGCCAGACGTCACCTGAGTTCAATAACGAACTGTCGACCGCATCCTGGATTAAGCGTTGTACGTATACGACATCACGTTGGCTGGCGATCGCGATCAAAAGTGTCCGTGCGACACCGGTATTATGGCACGGTGTGAAAGCAAGCTCGACGGCACGCAGAAGTTCGAGCCATCGTGGTGTCGGCTGTTATGACGGTGGCAGTGATACCTTTCTCTATGGTGATACAATGATACACGGTTTGTTGCTTTTGTTCCTGCAACATTGCTCGATTTATTGTTCGTGCGCCTGCGACGCGCGAGTAAAGATTGGATACGACATACGGCCACCCCACGGGCCACCAAGTAGCTGTTTGGTACTGGAACGACGGCCACAGTCGACATTGGACGCGTCCTCATTAAAGTATTAACATATTTAGCGCGCATGAACTAATGCTCCACTCACCCAGCCAACTCGAGTGCGTTACTGAACTCAGCCGACGTCTGGCCAGCGCTCAAGCGAGTCCAGTTTCCAGGTCAGATTCTTCGGAAACACAGGAGGCTTATGTTCAAGTCGATCACGACAATAACCTTGGAAATATTACGTGCGCTTTCAACGACCTGCGTATCCACCGTCATGACAGCCGTCACCACGATGGCTCGAACTTCTGCAAGCCGTCAAGCTTGCTTTCATACCATGTCATATAGCGGTGTCGTACGAACACTTTTGATCGCGATCAGGGCCGACACGGATTGAGTTTGGCTCTGAGGTTAGCCAAATCGGATTAAAGGTCTCTGCACAGTGTTGTTCCTACCCGTGCAAAAAGAAAAAAAGACTTTTGAAAACATGCAGCCGCTCCTGGCCGCTCTACGCGAAAAAGAAGAAATAAATAAAAAAAGAAGCGGAAGTGACGTCAGGAAATGAACAACAACAAAAAGAAAATTGGCCCCACCCCCGTACCTCAGTGCACCTCCGAAAAGGGACATCCTACGTAGTGCCGACAAGCAGCGACGCCTGGTAGCGCCTTCACTTCGATCTTATGTATTCGTTCGTCTCAGTCCCTGCGTCCTCGCCACGCTCCTGCGAATGGATTATCGTGTGCTCGTCATCGTGTGATATTTCGGAGCGACGATCTCAACAGCATTACGTACCAGCATCTCCTGAAACAGTTGTGCGTGACACACCAGTGGCGTTCCAAGTACCGCAACAAGGAATGTCTTTGTCGCGGGGAGCTCCAACGGTCGCTTATAAAAGCTTCCAGGTACGACTGTGCAAGAAATTTACGTCTTTCCAAGCGTCTCCGTAATGCATTGAACATGGGCCTTACAGATCCAGAAAATTTGTTGTCCTTGAGAGTTTGAAAGCGACATGGACAAGACGCGCCAGCATGTACGCCTGGCTGGGGACGAAATGCGCAGGGCGTCGACAGCGTGTGTGTGTGGGTGGGCGGTGAAAGAAGGCGAGCCCGATGTAA
This sequence comes from Rhipicephalus sanguineus, assembly GCF_013339695.2. NCBI lineage: Eukaryota > Metazoa > Arthropoda > Arachnida > Ixodida > Ixodidae > Rhipicephalus > Rhipicephalus sanguineus. The sequence goes on along the minus strand of NC_051180.1, from coordinate 179,562,944 downwards.
CGGAGGAAAAATCGGTGGACGCGAATGGAGTTCTCAGCTGCGCCGACGTATTTCACCTTTAATCAATCGTCGAATAAATCGTTTGTTGTTGTTAGCCACCGGACTGCTTATTTTTCCGCATAGGAGTGCTGTCCTGTCCAGAACGTTTGTTCCTGTTCTGTGTTCTTAGTAGCCAACACGGCCCAAGCTTGCGTCTACAGGTGCCTCCTCGTGGCTTATCGAACCGGCGTCAATTTCAGAATCAATCTTTTGCTGAGGATGGAAGCGAAATTTATTCGCGATGTTGCGAATCGCAGCGATTCCCAATCCTCATCACTTGTAGATACCGATGACGGCGGCGACGACGATGGCAGTGATGAAGACATGCATGACAGCACGTGCGCGCCTAGCAGACGAAACGTCGGCTAGAACTCACGTCGCCGTTGTGTGGCCACGTGATAAGACCGCCCCTTTGGAACGCGACCGCGGGGGGTGACCGCGCAGCTGGGAATCCAGCGCTGCATATTGGCGGGCTTTTCACCCGTTTTGAATAGCGTTCGATACTGGCGCTCGATACTGTAGTGTGGTGAAAAGTGGCGGGAATCACCATCAAATCGGGTCATATTGGTCGTTGCGCGAGGTGCCGAATACCATGCGTTGCGGCAGTAACGAGCAATATGTCCAAAGTGGTGTCAGGTGAAGCATATTGGGCGGTCATCTACAGCTATCCACTCAGCCTGGTAGCTAGAACGTAGACGGAACCGTCGCTTTGAGGAGGACATAGCAGAAGGGCGTTCGCAGACTCTGGGCGTGACGATACAACACATGGAATGGACTCCGATATTTTCAAGCTCCTGATGCACGATGGCTTGGACGAGAGGAACAGTAACAGGGCTGAATTGGTGCTGCGCGAATAGAATGCTGAGGGCGCTGTCGCTTCCAATTCACGACGAACAATTATGGCGCATTCATAGTTGAGAAGCAAAGAGAAAGCGAAAACGCCAGGGTGATCGGAATACCTTGATCGCGCGCGTCTTAAATGTTCACATTTGTTCTGCCCCTCCTGCATGCCGCCGCCGCCTTCGCCACGTCGAGAATTTATTCTATTTTGCCCGTTCCCTGAGCATTTATTTCTTACCGAATTCAAGCAATGCATGCAAAACAGAGAAAAGAAATAGCTTTCACCTTTTCAGACTGCTTTTTCGGGAGATACTCGAGTAGAAAACACATGGGCGGGCACACCAGTAGCGGCGGCGGTGGATTCACCCAGCCGTGCAAACGCGAGACACGTTGGGACACGCCGACTCTCGGCTGCTTCACCTTTTGCGAATTCCAGTCTTCTCGGCAATCTTAATCCAAACCAGGCTCTCGAGCAACGTGTGCTTGTCGTGCTGCGCGAGTAGTTTGCAATTGCGCCGATGCAAGCCACAGCCTACGCCCTGGCTCCATGTTGAATTTGTGGCCGGCCGTTGTTTACATCACGTGCTAGTGCAGCCAAAGTACGGCTTACCGTGAAGCGGAAAGGCGATCCGCTTTCGCGTGGCGGAAAAATTGGTCTCGGACCGATTTTTAGGGGCGAGGCACCTTAAAGCGACTCTAAAGGCAAATATTAAGTCGACGGTGATTGTTGAAATAGCGGTCCAGAAACCTCGTAGTGCTACTCTTATGCCAAGGAAGTGCTTATTTTGAAATAAAATCACGTTTTAGTGGTCCGCATCGCGTTAGCGCACTTCAAATCACGCGCCTGAAATCAGACTTTCATACGTCACGTCTGCCGTGCCGAACGTTGCCCGCCTTTACTGCGCGGCCGCCAACACTAGTAGCAGCAGAGCGAAAGTAACGGGACCCACAGCAGCAACAACGGCCATCGAAGCTTGTCGCAATTGCCGCAGTGGATGTCGACGGAGAACTTGACAACCAAACATTGGCTCGCGACGCTGGGCTCCAATTCAGGGACTAAGCCACTTCGAGCGTAAGGGTTTATTCCGCGGCACCCAGTGAAAAGACACATCGGTTTCCTTGCTGCAGCACTGGCGTTGTGCACCATTCGGGCATCTTTCTGTCAGAGCCTTTCTGTCAGAGCGACTTTCACGAGTGTGCAAAACACACGCGGCAGTACGCGATACTGAAAGTACCACTGAGACGCGACCACGTGAGCGAAGCAGGGCGCCGGGCGAAGCGCAGTTCGGCGAAAACGGAACCTTTGAACCACGCGCGCCGTTCCCCATGGCAAAGCCACAGAGGTTCTTTTCTCCATGAATCAAACGGAAACGAACAAACAGCATTTTATTACGTCTTTTGATGCACGGGAGGTTCTTTTTTTATTGCTGCTAGTTTGATTACTAGTGATTTATTGTAGGCAGACTCTCATACGTCATCGGGATCGCTTCGAAAATGTCCCATTCGTGGCGCTCATCATGTGATACATTTACCTTAATTTCTCGGTAAGTATGGCACTGCTGTTGATAATATTGCCGTTTTGACGTTGTCATACATTGAGCTTTCACTCTGACATAAATTGTTATTTGCCTTTAGTGTCCCTTTAAGGCCGAAGCTTGTCTGTCCGTGTGGCGTCCGTGCGCACGGCACAGTACCGTGTAAAATCAAAACATCAGGTTTAACAATACACGAACATCAATCATAATTGTGACGAAACAATATAAAACACCTACAAGCACAAACACTTTATACTAGTCGGCCACTTCAACGTAGACATTATGAACCTCAGGACCTATCTATGTCGTCGAGTCTTTATGTCACTTTATGTCACTTATGTAATTTCACGTCACTTTATGTCACTGAGGGGGGGACAGAAAATTAGGTGGGTAAATGAGATTAAGAAGTTTGTAGGTATAACGTGGCAGCATAAAGCACAGGACCGGGTTGATTGGCGGAACATGGGAGGGGCCTTTGCCCTGCAGTGGGCGTAGACAGGCTGATGATGATGATGATGATGTGTCACTGAATTTTCGTCATATGTGGCAACGCTCGGGTAACGTACGGTTACTCACGCATACGATAGCGAGAGCTTCGCCCACTCGTCATGATTCCCTTAGTGGCGATGCGTGGATTTCTCGCGTCGGGCTCGCCACTTGGTTTTCCGGCCGCTTAGGCGACGGAGCGAGTGGATTTCCGGTGACTTTTGCCGCTTTAGCCCCTTCGAGGCCAAGTGCGAACGCGCCTTTTGTGTCAGGTCTTCCGGCGGCGAAGGATGTTGTGGTGCCGACTGCACTCACACGTCGACGTGGCAGCGTTGTTTGGAAGTCTGGCGAACGATTGCAGAATGCGGCGGCTTGTTGCTTCCTCGAACTGACGACATTCCTTGATGATCGCATCCGCGGTGGAACAGCCCTTGCACATCACGAGTTTGAATGCGTCGTCGGCGATCCCATTCAACACATGCCCGACCTTCTCACCTTCCGTCATGTCACTGTCGACCTTTCAGCAGAGAGCCAGCACGTCCTGAACATGTGAGAGGTACGATTCAGTGGAAGATTGGGCATGACAGGCCAATTCCTTTTTGGCGGCAATCTTACGGCCGGCGGGTTTGCAAAATGCCTCGCGCAACTTTTCTTTGCATGTGTCCCAGCTAGTGAGTTCTTCTTCGTTGTTTTCGAACCACACATTTGCCATACCTCTGAAGTAAAATAACACATTGGCCAGCTGCAGTGTGGGATCCAATCTGTTCGGTACAGTCACGCGTTCAAACATGGCCAACCAGACTTCAACGACGACGCCATCGGTTCCACAGAATGTACCGGGATTCTTAGGTGGTACGAAAACAAGTGGTGGTGATGGCGACGTTGATGCGGAAGGCTCAACGTCAGCCATGGTGGCGAGGGCGATGCGACGTCCGCTGCGGAGCTCCGTTGCCTGCTGCAGTACCCAGCACCTCCACCAATCCACCAATATGATACGGGGTTGAGTATATACAATATGTATTTACAGAGAAGAATTCTTACAAGAGTCAAGATAGCTGACCACCACACTCGCGCGCCAGTCAGCCTTACCAGATCTTCGTCTTCCTTAACTTTATCTCCGTAACGATACTAATCAATATTACAGACATTTATTCCTCAATCCGTTGCATTATCAGTGATGAATCTTTACTAGGGGGTCGCTAATTACACGTGGACGCAAAAAACGCGACATGCGTCAAGTTGATGTCACTGCTCCTTTAAAATGCTTAGTTTTCAAGCGAGATTCAGTAATGAAGACGACGAGTGGGCCTGCTGTCATTTCGTCGTCCTCTTTGGAGGAACCTAAAGTCACTGGAACGGGGAAAGTACCGCGTTCCCTTTCTCTTCGCCGCCGCGCCCTTTCGGCGGCTTCGCCACTTAAATGGTCCAACTCGCTCGCCTCGCTGGTGTCTCCCGGCCGCAGACGCACAGCGCTTTGGAGGGCGATTGTTTTTATAGGCTCAGGGAAGCGTGCAGGAGCATTACGACATCCCGTATTGTTTTGAGACTTCATCGAAAGCCTATCGAGGCATCGAAGAATGCCCGGATGCTGCGCTTTTGGGTGCAGCAACCGGCGGGAAACGGGGAAGTCCCTCTTTGCCATTCCCAGCGGGAAAAAGGATGCCAAGTGACGGGCTGTGTGGCTGCACAGAAAGGGGCGGGAAAAATTTGTTCCCACGACTGATACCCGCCTTTGTGAGGTAAGCGCTTCATTGAGAATTCGCGAATGTTGTTTCGGGGAATGTTTGCGCCTGCCCTGCACTAGTGCAGCTTGTTTCGCGTGGTTGTCGCAGGAGGTTCATGCACAAGCGGCTCTTTATTATGTTTGGCGTAAAAGTGACGCCTTTGGGCTCACATATAATGATCAGCGCGCCATGAAAACTGACTCATACAGATTGGTACGGTCTGACGTATGACGAACACAAATAACAGGTGGTAGCATGAAAATAATGGCTGATGCTCTCGCGGCCGGTTCCCTTGCTTGATATGCACGAAAATCGGTATTGCGTGACGTGACTGTATGACGAACATAAATACCCTGCGTTAACATGAAAATAATGGTATGCATGTCATGTAAGGCATGATTTACATGCCATGCTCATGATGCTCTCGCGGCCGGTTCGCTTTCTTGATATGCACCAAAATCGGTATTGCGTGACGTGACCGTAATGCGAACGTAAATAACAGGCGGTAACATGAAAATAATGGCACGCATGTCATGCAAGTCATGATTTACATGCCATGCTCATGATGCTGTCGCGGCCGGTTCGCTTGTTTGATATGCACCAAAATTGGTACTGCGTGACGTGACTGTATGACGAACATAAATACCCTGCGGTAACATGAAAGTATAGGTACGCATGTCATGTAAGGCATGATTTACATGCCATGCTCATGATACTCTCGCGGCCGGTTCACTTGTTTGATATGCACCAAATACGGTATTGCGTGACGTGACTGTATGACGAACATAAATACCGTGCGGTAACATGAAAATAATGGTACGCATGTCATGTAAGATCTAGTTCACTATACAATGCATGTTTGACGTGCATGCATGTTGAGTCACAACGCGAATGAAACGTACGTATATTCTGGTATATACAACGCATGACCTCTAATTTATGGTCGCCACGCACCCATGTCATGCTATACCAAATTTGCTATACATCCAGTTAACAAAACGGCCGGAAGCGCGCAAAGACAGTGTAATGAAAATCGTGCCGTAAATGTCGTGCATGTTATTATTTTCATGCTACCACCTGTCATTCATGTTCGTCATGCAGTCAGGGCCCGCAATACCAATCTTGGTATATATCAAGCTAACGAAATGGCCGCGAGCGTACCAAGAGCGTGCCATCCAAGTCATGCAATACAGACACACAAGTAATGATTTTCACATTACCACTTGTCATTCGTGTTCGTCATACAGTCACCTCACGCTCTACCAATTTGGGTGGATTTCAAGCTAGCGAACCGCCCGCCATCGCAGCATGAGCGTGGCAAGTAAGTCATGCCGTACATGACATGGAAGTCATGATTTTCATGTTACCACCTATCACTGACGTTCGTCATACAGAAATAGCTCGTCATAAAAATGTTGGTATATATGCATTTCATTAAACGACCGCAAGCACCCCGAGACCATGTCATGTAAATCATGTTTTACATGGCATGTCTCTCATAATTTGCACGTTATAACCAGTCACTTATGACCAATTTCGTTGTGCATCAAGCTATCGAAGCGGCCGCGAGTGCACCATGAGCATGGCATGTAACTCATGCTGTACATGGCATGCATGTCATTATTTTCATGTTATCACCTGTAATTTATATTCGTCATACAGTCATGTTATGTCATAGCAAATTTGGTGTACATCCCATTAACGAAGCAGCCAGGACAGCACAAAGTCGGGGGCGGCTAGATAGATAGATAGATAGATAGATAGATAGATAGATAGATAGATAGATAGATAGATAGATAGATAGATAGATAGATAGATAGATAGATAGATAGATAGATAGATAGATAGATAGATAGATAGATAGATAGATAGATAGATAGATAGATAGATAGATAGATAGATAGATAGATAGATAGATAGATAGATAGATAGATAGATAGATAGATAGATAGATAGATAGATAGATAGATAGATAGATAGATAGATAGATAGATAGATAGATAGATAGATAGATAGATAGATAGATACAAAGTCGCAGAAATTCGCTAAGAAATGCTTCGCATTTAATAAATGCAGACAGCCGAGCGCATAAACGCCTCGCAGTTCGCATTTCTTTATCGCGTTAGCACGCGTGCGTGCGTATGTAGGCAAGTGAAAACTGCCGCTATTTCTTTCCTAATCAGTCAGAGAACAACGGTATCCTTCATTCGGGGCTGCAAAAGCGCACGCAATGCGTAAAACATGCGTTACTCCACGTGAAATCAGCACCGCACCGCCGCCGCTTCGGCCGCGCTGGACCAAATATGGCGGCGCGCAGGATGGTCGCGGTACTTTTCCCGTTCCAGTGACTTTAGAGGAACCTAGGAAGCCCGTTTTAACTGAATGGGAATATATCTTCTCGGGTGTATCATTGGGCGCTAGCCTACATGAAGCCCTGATTTTAAGCAATGGCCCCGGCAGAACAAACAGGTTGATGATGGGACGAATAAATGATTAGAGGTGGGGGGGTGTAAAGACGGGCAAAAAGACGAAAATAAGTGGCACGAAACCTAAGGTAAGTCTACCGTAAAACGCATAAAGTTAAGCTACGGACGTACATACGCTTCTTCAGCAAAATGTATGGTATAGTTCCGTCAGGCAAGGCATTAGGCAGAGTTAGAAGTAGAACTTCGCGGCTCACAGGTGAACGTTCCGTTATAGACGGGACGCTCGTAGACAGGGTTGCCGTTGGGTGGAATTCACAAGACTAGTAGCCGAAACTCAAGCCAATACAGCGATGCCACTTAATTTTATAGTCAAATTTGTAGCCGAATAGAAAAGAAGCGGTTTAACGAGCGGCGGTTTTATTATTCATGTCAATACGCAAGACCATCAAAATAAGAGCTACATTTTTAAAGACGATAGCCTTTTTTGGGATACTTCAATGCAGAAACTGGTCTTTCTGTCTGTCTGTCACACGATTCCGCCACCAGGCCAAAGTTTAAGCACTTGCTGAACGGCCAGCCATCTTGAACTGGTAGCTGAGTTCATACATGTGAGCACTGCGGATGAAAGAGCAAATATTACGCATATCTGACGCGCAACCTGAATACACAAGTATTAGGTGGTGTGTTCCTTTACTAGAAAATACATATATGCGTAATTCTAAAGACCCTAGTGTTTCTTAGGCTGCGCTGAAAATGCGATGGTATGCACGAAAAAGCCCTCTGCCGACGAAAGCCCTCTGCACAAGCTCATGTTTCCCGACGTATTGCCAGATGGCGTCCATATCCCACGCAGCACCTCCTCTATCGCCTTTCGACGACATCTGCAGCGAAGCACGCAGATACGCGGCCAACTTTTTTCTTCTTGCTTGGTCTTCAAGCCGCCTATAGGCTGCAAATAAATGAAACAATTATATTAAATTGAGTGCGCCTGCATATAGTTTATGTTGGACAGATAGAGGTTTTGCTAGATTCAGAGTAATATTGGAATATTCCAGCAAACAACTCAGTAGGATCATTAAACGTTGAAGTAGTTCTTACGTGAAGCCGCACACGGAATTTGATAAGTAGATAAGCAAAAGTAACCGCAAAACACGGTACACAGAAGAAGACCACATGAAGCGGTACTGACAACTGTTCATTTAGTGAGAAAAAGCGGACCGTAAATACATCGGACACACTTTGTGCACCGGAAAACTACAAGAAAATAAAACGATAAAAACACAGAGCTAACCTTGGCTGCGAAACAAATTCTAGATAAACGTCGAAAGTCACCATCACTTGGAAAGAAAGAGAAGTTAATTTTTGAGTAACCGAGACTGACGGCGAATTAAAGCTGTCAACTATCCTCGAAGCATCGCGCAGCAACTGCGTCTACAATCTCTCTGTCCGGCTGACAATTGCTCCTGCCGATAATTGCAGTCTGAGATAACCAAGGAGAGCAGCCCCTGCAGCTACGGCAGTGAATTAGGGAAGTTTACATAATACCAGTCCAGCTTCAAATAGGCAAACCTGGTTGTATTTGAACAGACCAGGTTCATTTTCCGGCGGATCTCTGTTTCGCTAAGTTCACACGACAACACGAACAGCGCAACAGATTTAAAAACTGACGCGTATCATCAGCATATACGGCGGCGGGCGGGGTGAATAGCGTGCTAGCCACGCAATTGCCAACATGCATGCAACAGCTACTCCTTATTTGCAGGCACCCTGCGCGTTGCCATGGGGTGCCTCGATGCTCGAGAGTGCTGATGGGGGGACAACGCGCGCGCATTGGCTGACACGACAGAGTGCAAATAATGACAAAACTGGCTACTAAATGCGCCAGAGAAAAAGCTGAAAAGTAGCCAGAAAGTAGCCATAGAGTCAACCTGAAATTTTTGCCGCCAGACGGGGTCGAAAAGTAGCCACTTTGGCACAAAGCAGCTGCCAATGCAACTATGCTCGTAGCGTTTATCTGTCCGCCTAACACACAAGATGAAAACTCGAGTTCGTAGACGGTTTCGCCATAGCTCACCGTTCTCTGGCAACATTGTGGCGCACTGTATGCGCGGCAAAGAAAACCTCCGTTTAAGCTTGTTTTCGCATGTGCGCTGGCCTGCGCTTCTTGTTTTTGCAATGTATTTCATTGTTAGAAGGAGGAGGAGGAAAGGAAAAACGGAAGGACAGGGAGGTTAGCCAGTTCTGAGACCGCCTGGCTACCCTGTGGAAAGGGATAAGGGGAATAAAAGATGATAGAAAAGAGATGATAAAAAAGAAAGAAGAGAAATAACAAAGAACAATAATACGATAATCGACACTGCCTAAGTCTGTCTCTGAGACTAGCTGTCCCCAAGAAGCGCAACAACGCTCTCAAAGCTTTCCGTGCCGAGGACAGTTTCGTAGAGTGTCCTAAGACATTTTCCTCCGACAATGGGCGATTGTCCAGTCTATCAAACACATTGGACAGTTCTTCTCTTGGTGCACTGAAGCGAGGAGACTCACAGAGGAGATGGGCGATTGCCTCCTCGCAGCTACAGTTATCACATGTCGGCCTGTTGGCCATTCCGATTCGAAATGAGTAGGCATTCGTGAAGGCCACCCCGCGCCACAGGCGGCACAGGAGCGTCTCCTCAGCTCTAGTTATTCCCGATGAAAGACGGAGCTGTAGATTCGGGTCCAAGTTGTGAAGACAGGCGTTGGCAAATGCCGTCGACTTCCACTGTGCCAGTGTCAGTTCACGTGCAAGTGAACGAAGCCTTGCTGCGGCGTCCGTTCTTGACAGCGGTATAGCTGCACAATGGACTGAGCATCATGAGCAGATCAGGCGGCTTCATCAGCATGGTCATTTCCGTAAACACCGCAATGGCCCGGTATCAACTGTTAGGGTATGATGTGTTGCTTCTCTATAGCGCGGTGATGAAGCAGTCTTATGTCAGCGACTAACTGTTCATTCGGTCCATGACGATATGGTGACATAATGCACTGGAGGGCTGCTTTGGAATCGGAAAAGACTAACCAGGCCTGGGGCAGTTTTTCAACTACGAACTCTAGAGCAACATGGATGGTGGTGAGTTCTGCAGCCGTCGATGATGTCAAATGCGATGTCTTGAACCTTGACATTTCTCGGGCACGACCACTTCCCCCTGCTGTGCTTGTAAAAGAAACTGCACGGTCCGTGTAAATGTCACGGCATCTACTGTGTTTTTCATGCAGGAACCATATTGTGGCTTGTGGTAGGGCAATGGATATGACGACTGTCTATTCTTTTGTATTCCCGGAAATATTATCAGGGCCTCCAGTGGATGTAGACACCACCACGGCAACGGCGGTCTTGCTGCGTGCGTGAAGTTCGCGGAAATCACTGTGCGATGCGAAGCAATAATACTGCCGAATGCAAAGTGTGGCCTTGAACCTGGAATTTAGGCGAGGTGGTGCGATGGAATCTGTGCGGCATGTCTTACGTGCATTCTTAAAGCATCGACGCGAATGTATGTTGTGATAGGGTGATCACTACTGAAGACGACACTCGCTTTCAATCAAAATCAAATCACTGGTTGCACTATCAGCTATGAGAAGAGCCGCCGTTTTCTGGGAGTAATTACAGATGGTGACTTGTCCTGGAGCCCCCCCATCACCTACATGAAACAGAAACTCGTCTTGATCACCCACGTCCTAAGGTTTCTCGTGGGAAAATCGTGGCGTGCATCTGTACGAGAGACGCTTCAACTGCATACTGTACTTTTCCTCGGCTTCATGTGCTACAGCTTACCTGTGCTGGGCAGGACCCGAAGAACAAACTTGCACGTCCTCCAGCCGATTCGAGCTCAAGCACTGAGAAGCCTTGGGCTTCCGAGATGTGCGTCCTCATTATTAGAATGCTTCTAAGAAAGCGTTAGGTACTGCGGCATTCCTGCGCAGTGTTAGGATGCTGCAGACAATCGGGGCGCAATATGCTGTCGCAAGCGAAGAAGTCTAGTTTCCCGAAATAGCATCCGGAATGCGGCTTTTCAGGTAAGACAAGTTGACTTCCATGATAAATTCGCACATTTGTTCTGTCCACTTTATTCAAAGCAGTTAAGCTTAGTGCATGCTGAAGAGGCACCGATGGGATGTTGAGGTGTTTGTCAAAAAGCTTGCAATTTCAAAGAGCAAATTTTGTAATGCATGTTTAGCGGAAGCCCCGGTCGTCTGCCCATGCCAGATCTCAGTGCCTACTCGAAGGCGTGAATACCGCCTGACACTAAAAGATCGCTAGAAACTTGTTTCTTGTGGTTAGAGTCGGAGCCCACAATGTTCATGGTACGAAGCGACGCCCGTAACTCATATTCAGACATTGTTAAAGCGACACTAAAGAGAAATAATGAAGCGTGGAAAATTGGGCAAGTTGGTAGGTCATAATTGAATAAACGAACAGCGCAACTGACAAGGACAAAGGAAGGTAACAACACACAGCGCTGACTTTCAACAATGATTTAATAGCGGAGCGAAGTACATATATAGTGAAAAAATGGGCATGCCTAGAAGGATGCAGTTAACAGCCACTGCGATACAATGCCAGCAAAACTCTTGTCACTTACTGATTGAGCTGGAAACCAGTACACTTCTTAAAAATGGTCGAGATACGCAATCTCTTTTTGCAATAGCGCAACTGATGGGGAACTTACACATATACCGTCAAATTTATTTATGTGATAGGCCTCAATTATCTCACGCGTAGCCTGCGAGTGGTGCTTGCCTATTACCTCGCAACGCTCAAAGAGGGGCACGCAGCCGCAGTCGCGGCAGTGAATACCGAGGTGTCCTTGAACCGCATTGTGCACATTGTTATTATGCTCTCTTAAGCGGTCGTTCAAGCACCTGCCAGTTTGTCCTATGTATTTCTTACCGCAGGAAAGCGGAAGAAGATACACGACACAAGTAGCACAAGGAACAAAGCGCGTTCTGTGTTTCACAGAGCATCTTACTCTATTTGCAGCTGGTTGATTCACCAACTTACAAAGCTTCGATAGCTTTTCCGGGGCGGAAAAGACAACAGTTCACACCGAGAAGTGGAAAACCCATTTTACCCTTTCACTCAGCTCATTCAAACTGGTGAAAAGGGGCATCATCAATGTCTGCCTCGTCAACGCTCTTAGGAGGTCACGCCCGCACTCGATGCAACGAAGTTTCAAAGCACAGGTCGAGCGCCTCTTAAGCGCTGGTTACCCGATTGCCCTGATTTCTGCTGTTGCGGAAAAGCTTTTGAAGCAATTCAAACATCAAGGAGGGCAGTCTCAGCCTCAAAATGCGTCAGTTCCTAAGAACTGTGTTGCAGTTCCTTATCTGCATAACGTTTCGTATAGGCTGAAAAAAATTGGGAAACGCGCTGGCATCGCTGTTGTCTTTTCCGCCCCGGAAAAGCTATCGAAGCTTTGTAAGTTGGTGAATCAACCAGCTGCAAATAGAGTAAGATGCTCTGTGAAACACTGAACGCGCTTTGTTCCTTGTGCTATTGGTGTCGTGTACCTTCTTCCGCTTTCCTGCGGTAGGAAATACATAGGACAAACTGGTAGGTGCTTGAATGACCGCTTAAGAGAGCATAATAACAATGTGCACAATGCGGTTCAAGGACACCTCGGAATTCACTGCCGCGACTACGACTGCGTGCCCCTCTTTGAGCGTTGCGAGGTAATAGGCAAGCACCACTCGCAGGCCACGCGTGAGATAATTGAGGCCTATCACATAAATAAATTTCACGGTACATTGTAAGTTCCCCATCAGTTGCGCTATTGCAAAAAGAGATTGCGTACCTCGACCATTTTTAAGAAGTGTACTGGTTTCCAGCTCAATCAGTAAGTGACAATTTCTGGCATTGTATCGCAGTGGCTGTTAACTGCATCCTTCTACGCATGCCCATTTTTTCACTATATATGTACTTCGCTCCGCTAATAAATCATTGTTGAAAATCAGCGCTGCGTGTTGTTACCTTCCTTTGTCCTTGTAAGTTGCGCTGTTCGTTTATTCAGAAATAATGAATTGGTTTAGATTGATAAAGTGTGCTCGGAGAACTCTTGTGAAGTATATTTCATCACCATAGGTTTATTATTAGAGCAGAAAACCAAATTCAAAGTTTCATTTTTTAATTCCGCGCCGAACTTTGTAATACGTGACGTACAAGACTTCAAAGAGCATTTAACGTATTTTGGCGCCACTGGCTCGACGAAATATCCACAAACCCGTTATGTCAAGTCTCTGGCCCCCTCAGAGGACAATGTGCTTCGATTTAACCGATTAGGAACTACATAGGCCCAAGCAGGCGTCGTCAAAAATATGTTACGTCACGGCCGAAATGGTGCGGGAATTCCAAGGTGGCGTCGCCACCTGTATTTTCTTTTTGCGCGTTTGCTCGCTTATTAAGCGTCTTCCCGCAGAAAGCGTGGTGTTTTTGGTATTGTGGAAGACTACTTTACTAATGCGAGAAAAATCGTTTTGCTCTTTAGTGTCCCTTTAAAGTGTACAGGCACGTAGCGCACGTCGCGGTCATGGCTGTGCCCGCGACTGTCCTTTGTTATGAGTTAATGTGACCCAGTCGCATTGGTTATAACGCTGGGAAGTGAATTGACGTACTTGCGAATCACTAACATGTCGCCTGTAAAACATATGCCGTCAGACGCCGGGAGGATGAGCTAATGTAGCCGTCAACGGACATCGTCACACCCACGCCGATGGATGTTTCGTTTTGATCATGGACTGAAGATGTAAACGGATTACATTGAAGGCCAGGTGCTTCTATAATGTGCTCATGATAGCACCAGACTGATTTTCTCGACCCAGCTGGCCTAGCAAATAATCAGAAAATAATGAGAATGCTACGCATTATCCCTGTCATAGTGCACATTTAGATCGTTATCATTGACAATCGTACTCGATCGACAACGAAAGTGCCTAGTATATGACACTGGCGCAATAATAAGAGCTTTATCATTATACGGTGTTTTTTCAACATCGCTGTTAAACACGAGTACTGGCCCGTTTTAGGCACGTAGTTCGCACTTACATTCATTTCATGCAACGTGCCATTCGGTGCACCATTATGTTCTTTCAGGCAGTTCCTACACACCTATCTGTCCCAGTCACGTAAACGTATCTGGGACAGAACGCCGGTGATAATTGAGGAGCAGAAACAAACGCACCCTGACGGGGCCACCAGTCCTGTTCCGGAAATCCCCCACGAAAACATTTCTAGGGCGCGCCATTCACGCGCACGTTCTTTTGCTTACGAAAAGCGAAACCGTCTATTAGTTTCTTGCTCTACTCAGAGGTGGTACTATGGTCAGTAGGGCCCCACTGCACTGACGAATGCCGTGTGTGACTTTTGATAGGTGGGACCTATGGAAAGCTTAAAAGCTGAAAGACGTAAGAATGGGCTTGTTGGTGGTGATACATGGCGAAACTTGTGGCGCAAAAAAAAAGACACGGACAAAGAAAGTGACGACTGGACGATGCGCTTACTTCCAACAGAATGTTTATTAAACAGAGGTGGAACATACACCTTGAACAGCGCGCGCAGGCGCTGAGAGTCCTGGCTGGGCCGACAAAGCAAAATCAAATGCAATGATAACTTAGGGGCAGGAGCACACTGATTAAAGCTCTTCAAAACTCTATATTGACATGTGCGGAGCCACACCACTGCGTTTTGTTTAAGAATGCAAACTCTTTTCCCGTTAGGTCAACAGATGCTGTGCTTAAACAAGACGCTCTGGCTTTCGCGATTTCCACTGCCTCAGTGATCTCGCGGGTTGTCTTATTGTTGCTAGTGCCGATGACGATGCATTTATCAAGAGAAGGTTCACAACCACAGGTCTTGCAATGCTAAGATGACCGGCTGCTATATACCGAGAACTGTTAAAATGCTCACGAAGTCTTATTTAGACACCTGCCGGTTTGTCCTATATATTCGTTTCCACATGAGAATGGGAAAGAGTACACGATGCCTTTTCGACGCACAACGAAAGGGTTTCGATGCCTTGTGACGCATGAAATACTGACTTTTTTGTTGCTTGCCTTACAAAGCCTCGAAAGTTTGTTAGATGCGGAGAAAACCACCCGTATGTTCGCCTTGCTGGCTACCTTCTTGAGATGGTGTGATATGTCGTGCATATAAGGAGTAACAGTGTTACTGGCTGATGTGATCATTGGTATCACCTGAGGATTTGTGCATGTTCCGTTTGACTGTCCTTAAAAGTCTTTCAGCTACTGAACTGATGACATACTGGGGGCAGCCTGCTGTGATCAAACGATTTGTTTGGGCGATAAAGCTGGCCTCACACGCATGCGAACAGGATTTACTTAAACCAATTCTTAGGGTGAGTTTGGTGATCCATCATTTAACGAGCATGGAATGGCGTGATGAGAAATGTAGTAGAGACTTGCTACAGCGTGGTTCGTATTGCCAGCAGATGTGCTCAAATGTGAACCTGAGGTTTAGGTCAAGAATCCTCAAGGAGCCTTTCTCTGGTGCTTCACGTGTGATTGGCAAAGGATTTAAACACTCAGGGAACATTTCAAGGGTCCTACTCATACCAGTCTGGAAAGAGCCAGTGTCGAAGTCTTCCTTGGAGCCCCCCACATAGGATGTAGTGGTGTACAGTGATGCAGGACCACGTCAGGGGTCTAACCGCCTCATTTTGTCCTGACTGCGGGCAATGCTTTTGTATTGTTCTCAAAATGAATAAATGAAATGAACATGTATTGGTTCTGCACATAAGATGTAGTGGTGTATTATGCACGCGTTTATCTAAAGACTCTCAGATATATTTAGTGATCCGAAAAGTATGTTTAGAAAGTTATGCAGCTTTACACTATGGGCAGTTTTTTTTATTATATAAAAGAGCTCACACAAGGCCATGACAAGGCTGGGGTAAATAAAGGGCGTGGCAGTCTGGTAAGTGCTGGGTGTGTCCAGATAAGATCGAACAGGAGGTCCCGGTCACCATTCCCGATTTTGATTAAATTTGCTGTAGGTCTAGGCATTACACCCAGAACAATGGTTTCGCAGTTAGTTTCGCGAAAAAAAAAATTTTGTTCGCCTGAAAAAAAATATACAAATTTTGGCCTCAAAAAACACTTTTCCGCCAATTTCGCGATTTCTGAATTTTGAGCGCACCTAGCGAAACAAAACGGTGCATTTCATCGTCACAATATTTATTCTGCTGGCACTTAACAGCCTTTA
Organism: Rhipicephalus sanguineus; assembly: GCF_013339695.2. Classification (NCBI taxonomy): domain Eukaryota; kingdom Metazoa; phylum Arthropoda; class Arachnida; order Ixodida; family Ixodidae; genus Rhipicephalus; species Rhipicephalus sanguineus. The sequence continues at coordinate 179,546,644 of NC_051180.1, read as the reverse complement.
ACTTTCACAGTGATGCATTTCTTCTCTCGTTTGTCCTCTGAGCGTACTATGGCGCGCCAGCGGCGCTCATCCGCAGTCGAAGCGGCACTCATGTAATCTGAGTGCCCGCAGCATCGAGCGGCCGCTGCTGCGGGTTTGTCAAGTGGCTGATCGCAAGACAAAGCTTGCTGGACCATGACACCTGGCTGCGCATTTGTTGGTGTGGAGCTGATGATTTGTGATTATGTCACGTATAAATATTTTTAACAACTTATATCCGAGTTTCAGCACATAACGAACGACGCGGCCGCTAGGCTGGCATGGTCACTTTTGACGCACTATAACTTGATAGCGACCAAAATAATGCAACGTTTTTTTATGCAGAATGGTAGACGACGTCCTTGACTTCAATCAGAGGGATCTAAAAAAAAATTAAAAATGGCCTTTCTGAGAAAATCCTTTTCAAACTTCGGCGTTTTCGGTAAATCACTTACGTTTCAGCCCAATTATCGAGTAAAACGTAGCCTGATAAAACCACGCAAATTATTTTACAAAAGAGCGGAGGTATCAAACTTCATATATACCGATTTTTATTATCCTCACTTTAACTTCCTTGCAGCAATAAATTCCTGAAATACAGGTATTTTGTGCGATTTGCCAAGTTTGGGATTTTTTTCTTCAAAAATGCTTCGACAAGCAAGGAAAATAATAAAATCATAAGATCGTATTTCACTTGTTCTTTAAGGGGAATAAATATTGTGACGAAGAAGTGCATCGTTTTTTCGCTAGGTGCGCTCAAAATTCAGAAATCGCGAAATTGGCGGAAAAGTGTTTTTCGAGGCCAAAATTTGTATATTTTTTTTCAGGCGAACAAAATTCGTTTTCGCAAAACTAACTGCGACACCATTGTTCTCGGTGTAATGCCTAAACCTACAGCAAATTTCATCAAAATCGGGAATGGTGACCGGAACCTCGTGTTCGATCTTATCTGGACACACCCTGCTACCGATCCTATGAAAACTCCCACTCAGGTCCAGTCACAAGGAAAGCTATGCGAGGACAAATGATGATGATGATGTTTATTGTGGCTGCTGAAAACGGCGCTAGGACGGGACAAGAAGCGACAAGACCAAGCGCTTGGTCTTGTCGCTTCTTTCTTGTCTCGTCCTAGCGCTCTTTTCAGAAATTCAGTATGTATGGAACAACACCGAACTATTACTTCACATCAGTTCATGATTGAGACATAGCCTGTTGATGTTCAGGTAGTTTTAAACAATCACGATAACAAAGTTATACAGAAAGCTTTGGCGGGGAACTGATGCTGAATGGTTACACACTCCTTGCTATCGGATGGGGAGCTTTGTACCACCCCGCTATTACGCACTTGCAAATACAGGACAACATTCTGATATTTATAGCGGGTTTCAGCGAAGAGAGACACAAGGGCAAAACAGAAGACACGTGGACACAGCACTCCTTTGCGCTAAACCTAAATATCATCGTGAGCCTTACTACGCCCACTGCAGGGTAAAGACCTTGCCCATTTTTATCCAATTAACCCGGTCCTGCGCTTGCTGTGGTCACTTTATTGCTGCAACCTTCTTAATTTCATCTGCCCACCTAACTTTCTGCATCCTTCTGATGCGCTTGTTTTTTTGTTTTCTTGTTTTTCTTGGAATCTAGTCTGTTACTCTGACCAGTTGTTATCTTGCCTTCTCGCTGTATGCCCGGCCCATGCTCATTTCTTCTTGATGTCGACTGAGATCTCGTTACACGTGTGTTACCTGACTAACCCTGCTCTCTTGCAGGTAGTAACTGGAGACCCGAGCCACGAGACTGAAGTAACTAGAACAATAAGAATTGGATGGAGTGCACTAGGAAGGCAGTCTCAGATTTTGAATGGAACTGTATTAGAGGCTGGGTCCGAGGTAGTTGGTCTAGGGACATAATGAAACCGGTAAGCACACCAAGACAAGGCCAACGAAAACGACACAAAGAGCGCTTTCTTGTGTGGTTATGCGCTAGCGCGCTGTGTGTCGTTTTCGTTGTCCCTGTCTTGGTGTGCTTACTGGTTTCGGTAGGTCGTAGATTATCTGTATCGCTCAAGAGAAGGGTGCTTGACAGCTGCATCTTACCGGTACTTACCTACGGGCAGAAACCTGAAGGCTTACGAAGCTATGAAGAAAAAATGAACCCAAATATATGCAGTTCAAACTAGCCCACCAGACCTTTGTTGTAATGTTGCCGCTGATTACGATGATGAATCGTTGCTGATCCTTTCGGGTAGTCTTAAGGCACCCGCATGTTACGCTATCCATTTGACGTGACAGCTGACGCATTGATATGCATCTGCCACGCAAGGTTTTCAACTGCATAGCTAAGCTCATAACACCTCGAGCGATAGATGGTCGCAGTTGCTGCAGCTATTGCTGATTATGACAGATAACTGTGGCATAGCTGTTTAAAATCTGTGGCCAGTATTATTGCGCTCACACGTCACGCAGTTAACCTGGCTTAGCAAACCCATGGTGTAAACACATATGCACAAGTGCGTCGCGTACACCTATGTAGCTTCACACGTGGCTTCTTCGAGGGATGCAATGTCGCTGCTGATGATGCGGCTGCTACTGAGCATGAACAATTGTGGCACGGCAATTTGCAAACTTCAAGCAGAATGAAAGGACCCACCGATTACACAATTCACATTGCGTGACATCTAGAGTTTCACCACGATATTGTAAGGCATATACTATAACAAGATAGCTAGTTGGGCGAGTCGGTGCGCATTCATATTTGAAGAAAACCAGCGCACAGAAGAATGAAGACATAGAAGAGATGAAACACACACAGCGGTGCTTTTACTCACAACTGAAAGTTTATTCAGAGCAACAAGAGCCTAAAAGGGGAAACCCACGCATGACAAGTGAGGTATGAAGTGATTAGGTGATACGCTCATCAATAAAAGTAAACTCTTTCTTGTGCAACGTCACCGAGGTCTGGCTTACGCAGGCATCACGTGACTTGTTTGTATGATAGGCTTCAGAAACTTCCCGGGGGAATTGATCGTAGTGCTTAAAATATTAACTGTATTTGACAGAACAGGTGTGCACCCATACGTGGAGCAGTGCGAAGCCAAATGCGAAAGCGAGCCGTTATGCAGAGAGAGATAGTGCTGCCGCAAACTTTTATTGATGCAGCGGCCTGTCTGCCCAACGTAATGACGGCCACAAGAAGAAGGAATGCGGTACACAGCCCCTATTGCACAAGGAACGTACTTATTTCTATGGTTAACGGCATATTTCTTTACATCCGGCTTATCTTTGTTCTCTACCTTATTTGACACCAAAGCACATATTTTACCCAATTTATTGGGTGCCCTAAAAACAACGTCAACTCCGTAGCGGGAGCCAACATTTTTTTAACCCATGTGCCAGTTTATGCATATAAGGAATGACTGCGTAGTTCTGTTTTCCCAATCAAACACACAGAAGCAGCGCTGTGTGTGTTTCATCTCTTCTTTGTCTTCGTTTTTCTGTGCGCTGTTTTTCTTCAAATATGAATTGTAAGGCAATATGTGCACGAACTGAACTTCACACGTCTCTTCTTGATAAATGCCTCTTATTGACAAGTGCCTTCTTGATAAATGCGCAATGATAGGACGCTACCATCAGCAGCGATATCGCGAGGTTTGTGAAGCGTTCCAAGTACGCCACCATGATATCTTACGTGTAATTTTGTAACCTGTATCTTTGCATGAGAGTGAGTATACTTACATGCAGAGTGGCTTGCGGTCGGCAGTGACTCGTTATAGAAGGTTTTTTTGCTGCGCTACTGGTGTTTCGTACAGAATCAGAATGCCCAGTAAACACTAACCTAGTTCAATGATAATCGATGCATCAGTTATAATTAGCACCGACTTATCGCAACTTCCACTGACAGAGCATACGCCGCATTAATTTTAAAATGAACAGGCATGCCAGTGAACAGTCAGCTGCTGCTCTGAGCCATTCTCATTCTTGAAATCCGGATGCCGCATCTTTTGTTATAACATCAGTATTAATGGCCTAAGCGTTTCCCACCGCAATTACGTAAACCATGCCCTCTGTACGGGCCCGACATGTTTTCGTGGTGAAATACCCATGCCTACCTAAACTGCCGCCGCTTACCTAGACATAGTTTTGTTTGAGGTAATATTCACCTGCATGGAAACTTGCCCTGCAACGTAACAATTCCTCTTTACGCATGAACGTGTCTCCTTTTATTGTTATTCTGCAAATATTTTTATAATCCATTACTGAAAAAAATATGTTCTCAGTGAGCCGTTTTAGTGGTGTTGTCGCACTAATCACCGCAGTTAAGTCCGTTTCTGTCATACAAATTCTTTTCTGATTCATTCATGCCGAAGGAAGCGTATGCATGGAACCAACCTCACACCTTCGTTGTCACCACTCTGAGTGCATCTGCATTTAAATACACTGTAGAAGGATTACAGCTCTCGCCGGCAAAATCCGAGCTCTTGCTCTACAGAGAGACTCGAGGTCAGGAACCTTAAGCCTCTGGAAACAATACGAATAGAAATAACGACCAAAGTAGGACACGCCATTCAGAGGGTAGACTTTGTAAAAATTCTAGGAATCTTAATCAATGCCAAACGCTGTAATTCAGAAGCACTAAACAAACTTAGCCCACAATATACTCAGACTTATTGCTAGAGTTGCAAACAGAAGGGGGGGACTCAAGGAGGACTACCTACTCAGAGTCTTCCAGGCCTTCATCATTCACGTTACCTACACGGAGCCTTTCCTCAAATGGACTAAAGCTCAGGGGAACAAACTTGATACGCTCATTAGATCTGCTCTCAAAAGACTACTCGGCCTACCACAGTCCGCTAGAACGGAGAAACTCTTAAAGTTTGGCGTTCACAATACAATTGATGAACTAATCGAAGCGCGTCTCGCCGCACAGATATATCGGTTTTCAATGAGTAAGCCAGGCAACAAGATTATTGACGAGGCCGGAATACTACCAGTGCAAGCGCCGCTTGACAGGCACCGCCTGTCCAGGGAAGCTAAAGAAAGTATATTGGTAGAAACCATACCAAGAAACATTCATCCCCCATGAAACGAGGGCCGGAGAATCGCACACGCAAAAAGCACCCTTAAGAGAATCAATCCACATAAGGCCGATTCTCTCTTTGTTGACGCGGCCAAGTACGGCAGAAAAGATAGGCATGCGATCTCGGTTGTACGTGCATGGAACGCTGATTATCGCAGCTTCCGTTTACACGAAACACGTTCACGTGGCGAAGAAGACTGCGATAGCCTCGGCCCTCCATGCTGCCAAGAGTCCAACGACTGTTTACTCTGACTCGTGTATGGCGATCAGGTCGTTTGCAGCCGACCTCATGTCTAAGCAAGCGTCTAGCATAGTACACAAATCGCTCCAAAGACCAACAAACAAAAAGACGGGAGGACACCACATCCCGTCGTTCCCGGCTCACGTTGTTGGAGTTGTCAATCAGGGAGAATGCAACCCCAATGAGCAGGCCCACTGTCTAGCGCGAGATTTCACGCACCGCGCGCGCACAAACGGCCAGTTATCCCACAGGATTGCCTGGCTAAGTGGTTATCACACGAGGGAGAAATCCGCAGAGGACTCGGGGTGATTGCAGATCACGTGACCTCAACGACACGGATCAGTGAGTGGGCACGAAGCCGCCGCGCCTCCTCAGAGGACACCGTGACCTTTTCCCCGACAGGACCAACGATCCCACGGTGGTGGGGGATATAGTGAAATTTCGGGCTCTTGTTTGGCCACATTGTTGCACTTGCTTCTGCAGAGAGCGGCAATAGGTTTCCAGTCTGCAGCTGGGGTCATCTGCAGCTCGCCGTCAGCAGCTAGTGAAACGGGCGGTACAAGCCACAAGAGTAGTCTGGTATCACTGGTCTCCCCCTCCGTTCGCCCCGTCCGTGTGAGTGGGGGGCATTCGTGGCGAATTCCTCACGAGCTGACGTCACTAGGCTCCGCCTTTATCCCCCGAGGATTTGTCCCCCGTGTGAATACCGCTTAAAGACCCTCTATCCACCTTTCATGAAATAACATCAAATTGCAGTCTAAGCCGAAGAAAATTTCTCCCCCCCCCCAACTCCAAGTTGAAGAAGGCCCAGGCTGTCACGTTTAAGGGGCATTCACACAAGGGAGAAATCTTCGGGGGACACGGGGGGATTGCGGATCACGTGACCGCGACGTCACATATTAGTCAGCGGGTGCGACTCTCCCCCTCTCCCCGCCTCCTCAGAGGACACGGTGACCTTTACCCCGACGGTACAAACGATCGCCCGGCTGTGAGGGCGATCGTTTCGGGCTTTTGTTTGGCCACATTGTTGCAGTCGCTCCTGCAGAGAGTGGCAGGGGCAGTGGGTGTCTAATCTGCAGCTGGTCATCTGCAGCTCGTCTTCATGGGCTGGTGAAACGGGCGGTACAAGCCACCAGAGTAGTCTGGTAACACTGGTCTCCCCCTCCGTTCGCCTCGTCCGTGTGAGTGGGGGACACTTGCGGAGAATTCTCCTCGTGAGCTGACAACACTAGGCTCCGCCTTTATCCTCTGAGGATTTGTCCCCCGTGTGAATTACGCTTAAGGCTCTTACAGACAGGAACATACACCCCCAGAGCGCTCAGTCGGATCGATTCGAGTTTCCCGCCATCGCGCTCTAAAAGTGTGCACATCACTGCTGTTCTGTCAATCATATGCCCTGGCTGTGCCCGTCCAACGCGGTCTTCAACTTAAAATAGAAGATCACATAGGATGACCTACTGCATAGCACGGACTTTACACATCAATTAGAGGGGGTCCATAGGGCCTGTGACGTCGCTGAAAGTCACCAACTCCCAGTTCCGTCATCGGTGGAGCCACCAAGTTGATTTGGCAGCCTCCGGCTCACCTCAGTCACTTTCCTCAGTACTTTTCAATAAAAGTTCTTGTCACTGTCACTGATGATAATTTTACGCACTAGCCTCGAAGCCTCATACGCATGTATTTATTATACTTCTGTGAACAACCACAGCCTTCTGTAGCGCCTTTGGTAATGAACTAAATAAATAAAGAAATAAATAACAGTTACTTTGTTGTTTTTGGAAAACGGTAATTGCCGCGCCGCAGGTCGACCAAGTATTGTATTATAACTTGGTTGGACCCGTATTCTCTGCTGACAGAATGCGACAAAAAATTCCGACCGACGTAGCACACATTTCGAAGTACAAATCCCTCTCAATTCGCTCAAGCTTCTGTGCTCGCATCGTTTAGAGCAAAGTTTTCATCGTGAACCAAAAATGTATGTCGACTTGTAAACGTCTATTAACATTTACGAGTTCAGTTTGCATTCTGCCGCTGCGAAAACGCCGCTTTGCCATATCGTTGTATTTTCTTTTTGCCTTCATTCGGTACTGCCCTCCATTTCAGTTAACCTCACAGTTACGCGTCGGGCAACATTCAAGGGCTTCCTGATCAAGGCCATTGTGGACGGGGAAGCAAAGGGCGCCTTCCTGAGAGAGAGAGACACACAACCGATGCGTGAATGCCCAGGATTCGTCACACACGTGGATGCTCGTCCGAAGACGCACGTCGCCCTTCGATGGTTGCCGCCACGAGGCAAGGGCGCCGTCAAGTTCGTGTGAGTACAATAGCTGATATAACTGATGCTGGTAGCAAGCCCACAAATAGGCTTAAGAAGAACTAACACAATTGACCTCTCACTGCCTAGCGAAGACGCATGAAACAAAACTTGGTGTAATATTTAACATCACGAGCGGTAAACACAAAAAATGGCCTGTCCAAAATGGCCAGACCGTTAATTTCCTCAGCCTCGATGATCTCCTTCACTCTTTGGTCGACTGCGTGCAAGGACCACAGGGCACGCACTCCGGATTAACGGCCGAGGGAGATCACTGAGGCTCAGGAAATCAAACGGTCTGGTGACGCATGCGTAAGAATGCCATCGCTGCACCTTTCTGATAAAGAACTTTCGTTTCTGGCGTGACGTTGGGACGGGGGTGGTCATGCTGCATGTGGCTGACGTATTATTGTTTTGTTTTCCTAAAGTGACACTTTTTTGCGTTTTTCTGTTGTTCACACCCAGGTTTCCTTCTTTTCTTTTTTGGCTTGGTTATTTTCCTCTGCGTATATAGATAGATAGATAGATAGATAGATAGATAGATAGATAGATAGATAGATAGATAGATAGATAGATAGATAGATAGATAGATAGATAGATAGATAGATAGATAGATAGATAGATAGATAGATAGATAGATAGATATAGATAGATATAGATATAGATATAGATATAGATATAGATATAGATATAGATAGATAGATAGATAGATAGATAGATAGATAGATAGATAGATAGATAGATAGATAGATAGATAGATAGATAGATAGATAGATAGATAGATAGATAGATATGCGCTTTTCCAATCAATTTTATTTGGAAGAATGCGCTACGTCCTTGTCGTCTCGCTCGTCTTTTGTCTAGTGTTTGCGTTCAATACCATTATGAATGATGTGTTCCAACTCGCCCAACTAGCAACGTTGACCAGTCTAAAATTTGCTACCCGACCAGAAGCAAGCAAGAAAAGCTACAGGGTCAAACTTGCACAGACTGAAGGCCACAAGTTGTTTTTATGAGCACGCAAAATTTCACAACAAAAGATGGTAGAGTTCCTGAGATATAAAGCTGAAACCAGAACAACATGTTTCCCCTACCATACGCCCTTAAAGTTCTTTCCTGAATCACACATGACCACATGTTGAGGACATTTCTTTTTAAAATGACCAAGGATGACCTACAAGTCCACCTTTCTCCCCGTAAGCGCACCGTTCGGGCTTCAGCATGTTGCGAAGTTGTCACAACAGGCTAGAAGAGGTCAGCGCTGTACAACAGCTAAAGCTGAAAACCTGAACTCTGCAACGAAATCATATTTTCTGCTCTTTATTCTTGAGCTGGCAATGTTTGGGCATGTTCATTTTACCTTTATATTTTTTCGATATTCTGTGAGTGCTAAAAGGGCAAATCAAAGCGCAGGATTGACCTTATAGGCGTTTATTTCGTCAGTGATATCGATCATTGTGCGGCCTTTATATAAGATGCACTGGATTGTGCGCCAACGGCTGTAGAATCTGGACTATATTGCGTGGAGATCAGGGCGTCGCGAAAATTCGGAGCCACTGGTTGGGTCGTCGCATCATGCGAAACTCGAAACACTGCCTTAAAACCACTATAGGAACCTGTCACGAATGTGAGACTAACGTGTCAAGTGTACGCGGACACTCACCGGGACCTCGTGTTAGTTCTTATCTGGACACACCCTACCAACAAGTGGTGTCCGCCGTTTGAAGCATCTTCCACTGTGTACCTGACTGCTGGCCTAACTGCTATGGCGCGCCATCGCCATATCAGTGAAACTATCGTTTCCTAAAGTCCATTATAATTGCTTTCCACGAAATTCTGAAGAATCCCGGCTAGTCACTGCCAGTCAGCATCAGTGTACGCATTACTATCCAGTGCCGAAAAACGCGCTGCATACGTTCATTTTGGTTTGTAGGTGCTGAGGACGCTGGTATTTCCAAGGCTGATTATGAGAGATTCGTTGCTTAAAGCTTTGTTTCCCTGTTTTGCGTGTGGATTCTGCTTCGCAGATTGGCATAGAGCGTACAGATTACTTCTTATCGTGACCTGTACGCAGTAATACGCGTTTTCATGCTGCCGTAGCTGTTTCTCCCATCAGAAATAAAGTGAGTGCGCCATAAATGAAAGAAACGACCACCCGGTCGTAAATTGGAACGGGAGGTCATTACGGGGCAACTACCGCTGTACTGCAAGCTGTATATTCATGTTTTCGGGAAGAAAAAAAACGAGCAGTCTCGAAGCCAGTGTATCACCCATTTACGAAGGAAGAGAAAAAAAAGGGAAAACGTATTTTGCTCTCATGAGGTACGAACGACGCCCGTAACGACCCACCCGTTACATCGACCGCGATACTCCCAGAATAGTACGTTCCCTTTACTCCGTTAAGTATTGGCAAGTTTCTTGCTCTACTATATCGGCAGCCCTAATCACCGCTCTGAGGATCGAATGTGGTGTTTTTAGGTATCCTCGCCATCTGATCAGTAATGAGCTCGTATTTTTCGGTCCGAAGGATGTGCTTAATTATCAATTCTAAAAAGAAAAATGGACACGCTTTTGAAGCTCAGAGCTACAAGGAAATTCATACAGAAGGAGGTGTTGGTCTCGGGTTCGATTCCAGGACCAGAACGAATTTTTGTAAAGTAGGAAGGTTTTATTTCTCAGATATTCGCATAGATTGCCTTGTAGCTTAGTACCGCACACAGGGGGATGTTCATTTTCGCTTTCATAACAGTTACTCCAACTTGAGAGATTCCGCAAAATCAAATCGCAGTTTTCAATTACTGGACATTTCGCTTTCTCTGCACTGAGTACCATACTTTATTCCTGAGCTTCTCAGGGCAGGGTGAACATTGAAGCACTGAATGTCAAGTTCATTCGGTGTGTAGACAACGCAATGTCTAAGCATAAGGTCGTGCTTGTATTTTTCAATGGGTATTGAGCGCAAGAAGGCCTTACGAACACTTTGTGGACGTTAACACAAAGACAATCCATGTATTTTCCCCGTGGTCTACTGCGTTGCATGACAGCTCATATAGTTTTGCATTATACAAGAGATGATGAAGAATCTACCAAGAGTTGTGCAAGGAACGGCTGACAAAGCATAGTTAGAGATCATGGATTGCTCCTACTCTTCGAGAATATAGGCGCGCTCAATTTATCAATAGCACCCAAACTTTAGTCAGCACTGAAGCTAATATAACTCCTTAGCAACAAAATGCGCTTCAAGTAGAAGTAACCAAATTGATCATTTTGACCTGGCGCTACATTGTACCCCTGAGAAAGTGCTAACGTTAGCACATGTTATTGCGAATTTATTTTGCGTCTGGGAAGCTACGAAAAGTAAATCAATGATAGAACGGAGATAAAACGCACTTTGAATGCGTGACTGCGATTGCTGTGCGTGGTCACGGGGCTTAAAGTCAGGGGGGGACCGGGGGGCCCGGCCCCTCCTCCATTGTTTAAGGAGGGGCCCGGCCCCCCCCCTCGGCAGTCCGACGGTGGCACTGCAGCACCCATTTGACAAGTACAGGAGTCGAATTTTTTGGCAGTAGGGCGTTGCGCGGGGAAATTATGCTCTGCAATTTTCCGAATAATGATTTAATCGAAAACGTTTAGTTGACGGGGTGTCAGCTAAGCAGAAGAAAACAGCTATCGTCGTACTGCTGAATGCAATTCACTGAGACACTGAACACCGCGGGCAACGCCTGCTGAAACCACGGGTCACCGCCCTGTTCGACAGAGCGTCTTGGCACAGCATGCTGTTTCACGAGGCACCTGAATGTGAATCTACCTGCTCGTGAATCATTAATGGTTCACCTTGGTCTGTTTAGTTTGGCCCTCACTTTTCATTCTTTTAGTTGTGCATTAAAAGTCTGCTGTAAAGCCAAAGACGCATGTATTTTGCCTACTTTATCAGGCAAGTGGTAGTGAAAACAAAATATAGCATTGTCGTGCCTGAGGTTCTGAATGCAGTGAGTCAACTAATGTTACTTACTTTTAGCTCACATATCTTTAAGCCTTTACATCCCGAGTTATTTTTGAAAAATCGTTGCCAAAATCACTTTATTTAATGCTTGATGCGAAGGCAGAGGAAGAAGGGGTCAGAGAATAGAACAGCTGGCCCTGGAACGGGTGCTGTCTCTGTCTGAGTATATATATATATATGAGGAGTTTTTTTTTCGAAATGGGTCAAAAAGAATTTGAGAAAACGGTAAAAATTTGCTATGCAAACTAAATACAACGCTGTCAAAGCTATTATATGATATGTTTTACATGTCGGCTAGGGGAAGTTTCTGGCGACAATCAATTAAAAAATATGCAGCGGATTTCACCATTATTAGCATGATAACTTTGGATTTGGCTCATTTCGAATTGAGACATGGAATTCAATGCGGTATTCTTGAAAAAACTTTATTGAAATTCGGGCAGTGGCACATTCTTGCTTCGTCGGCGTCGACATTGCTTCTGTTCACGATGTCGTCGACGTCTCGGGACCGATCTCTCGCCGATCCCTTCACTTCCATCAGAATCCATGATAATCCAGCTCCGAAAGTGCAAAAAAAGAAACTTGCACAAACACCTAGAAAACAGGCAGAGTAGTCAGGCTAGGCGGGAAATCACACGGAGGCTTCCACGTTCGCCGAATCACGTGATCGCCGAAGCGCTCTACTATCGGCATACTGGATTTGACTCATTTCGATCCATACAGCGCATGGATCTGGCTCAATTTCGTTTTGAAACTGGATCTGTGAGCACAGGTAGTTGTTGGTATTTGACTCACTTCGTTCCGATCTCTCTTTCAGAGGAAAGTTGAGAGAATGTACTTGCCAATGAAGCAATATTTGAGCTAGTTTCGGTTTCTGGATTTAGCCCATTTCGAAAAAAAAAAAATCGCCACACACACACACACACACACACACACATATATATATATAAATATATATATATATATATATATATATATATATGTGTGTGTGTGTGTGTGTGTGTATAATATATATACAGTGAAATCTCGTCGATACATTTTTCAGCCTAATACGTTTTTGTTTCATTCCCGCCCAACATCCCTTGGCAATAATGTATTTTCATGCGTTTAATACGATCAGATTTTTGCCCAAAATTGGATAATATGACCGCTGAAGTGGATCTTGACTGATATATGGAGAAATCTGGAAATCCTGCCTTTATTCTGCGGTAGCCTAGCTCGCACCGCCTTCCAACAACCCACGATCTGCGCGTTGCAGAGCCACTGAGGTCACAGCAGCATCGCTTTTGCGCCAAAAAAACCTTTTCTACGAGATTTTACATATGTGTGTTGCCGTTCTATGAGGTCTATGAGGGCCCGCCTCCAATGAAGGGAGACCTTAAACCCTGTGGGTGGAGAAACTTACCGCCGAGTTCCAAAGCATTCGGCTGAGCGTCGGTCTTGCTAGGACAACACAGGAAGCTGCGCAGAGTTTTCGATTATCATAGTTATCACGAAGCGTCCGTTTTGGTGGATGCTTCAGGCTTATCCTGTTTTCTAGATTCTTCACATTCTTCGTTGTATACATTGCACCTGTCTCAGTTATCATTCTGCGGCGAACGCTGAAACATAACAATCGTAAGCGTGCGTTTGTGGATTCAGTCGAAGAAGAAGCCGTCTGTAAATTAAACTTAATCTTTGTTCATTCTCTTGCGAAACTAACGATGCGACGTACCGATATGTTCTTAAAGCCGTTCGGCATGATTATGCTTTCATTTATTTTTTTTTTTACTCGCAGAGCAACCATTGTGAAGGACTACAGGACATTCTACACAAGCATCACCAGCGTGGTAGAGGAGTAACGCAGATAGCAGAAGTTTATCGGACAAAAGACCACCACCGGAAACACACCTTGTGAAGAATATTAACAGCTGTCGAAAAAGATGTATTACTGAAAATTCTGTCCTTAAGCTTTGAAGAAATATCGAGGTTCTCGCACGATAAGGCTCGCGGGAGTTTTTTTATGCACAGCCTATGTCACGGTTACTGAGAGTAATATAACAAAATGTTAATACAGGAAACACTAAATCCTGCCGATGACGTTTATTCTATGGAGAAGATAACGGCTTGATCACTACAGAAGCATTTCTTGTGCCTATGCCGTCATTTTTCTCTCTTATTTTGCAGTTAAATATGATGGCCATTCAATCAACAAAAATTTCTGGTTGAAATATGCATAAGTAGCATAAGAACTATTAAAAATTTTGCAGTGACAGCCCTAAGTAACAAACTGGACAGTGGAGTAGGAGGAACCAAGCTTGATTTGAAGAGCTGACAAATACACTCGCGCCATGCTTCATCAGAAGAAACCTAATATTTGGACTTCAGTGACCTTGTTCGTTAATGCGGTACATTTGCCTCACGAAGAACCGGTACGGTAACAGCAAAACATTTATGACATTACCTGGTAAGCAGTTATTATAGAAGATTGAGGTAACAAAGGAGACTCGACAAGAATACTTGCAAAATCCAGCGGAGGAATACGCGATGCTTACTTCAAGCCCTATTCGTCGTTGCAGTTCAGTGTGCTACAATTCACCAACCAATGCGAACGCAACTGCTAAACATGGAACAAATAAAGATGTGTTTGGGACGTCCGCATAAATGTTGCAAACCATTGGTTTAATTGAATATCTGTGCAGCCTTATACAACATCGTGTGCTTTGAAGCGGACTTTATGCAATTTTAAGGTACGGCGTTATTAAATTTTCCAACAGGATGCACAATTCAGTTAGTTACCTCCTCGGACAGAACAGCTGCTAGCGTCTGTATAGAGCAGCCTAAAAGCGAAAAAACTTCTGTCCTCTGCAGGGAAGGCGTTTTATACGGGCTGCGCCATCTACTCTTCTGTCAAGGCACATCTACTCCAATGTTTCGAGTGCAACGTTTATGCAGAGTAACGCATACCTCTTGCGAAATGAGTTTTGCTTAAGCGCTCAAACAGTAAATGACAGAGTAGAATTTACAGTTGCATAAATCTATAAAAATATCGGACGCCGAAGCAAGTATGGTCGCTTTCGAAACGAATATAACTTTTTAAGCACAAAAAACACATAAAAATCTATATAATTTGTGTCATTCGCCAGAGGGCAAATTTGTGTGGGCTCTGCAAAACGTCATTAACCCGAAGTACCTACAGTGAAAATTACCTGAGCGCGCAGTGACTTCAAGATTTAGATGGGGTTTCCAAAACAAAGTCACAAAAACGTTCACGATAATTATGATACTCCCTAATGCGATATTAGAGGGTAACAGGATTACGGCGTCGGCGACGCTGAGCCTACACTCGAGGAGTTCGTTTAGCAGCACGGCAGACAAAGCACTTTCACTGATTACGTCCAAACAGCACCGACACACAAAGTTCCGCTAACTGGGCATAGAAAATATTGAATCTGTGAAAGTGCATGGAGGCTTTCACTGACAGCAGTGGAATGGGTTTGGCAACAGGTCACCTTACCAGAAGCCATAGCAGCGCGAGCTGTTAAGAGGTGATCTAAGGTCGTTTTTGAGCGGCGGCGGTGAATAGTAGCACGTGTAGCGGTGTGCCAGCAAATTGAAAATTTCAGTTTGTCCGTATTTCTCTTGCAATTGACGCGGGTCACCATTGGCGTGCGCAGGGTTCCCCTTCAGGGCGGGGCAGGAGGGCGAACGTTCATCGCGGCGCCCCCTTCTCTATTAAGTTACACTATGGGCCAGACTTTGCCCCACCCCCGTGCGCACGCCTACGCGGGTCACCTTTGGTCGTACGCGATTAACAAGGCAGGTAGCGACACCTGATGATACAGAACCTAAGGAGAGATACACAAAGCTAGTAGTGCAGTGACACACATGCCTTAACTGCTCGTGTAAACCATTGCCACTTCGATAATCACACAGAACTCACCGCACATGCCTTATTTTGCTTAGACGAGAACAATGACACGACTGAAGGCTTTTGCGAATTTATTGCATTTGGGCGAAACGGCACATCATGTCGCTGCAAGCTCCGCCACCACATCAACGACTCCGGTAACACCTAAAGGGGCCCTGCAGCACTTTTCTGTCCTATAATAGAATAGTCTCAATATTATCGCATGACACTTCGCGAATCCCATGCCGCAAAAATTTTAGAATCCGTGAAGTACGAATTTCAGGGATTTTCCGCAGGCTTCAAGCGCCTTCTGTCTCCTTTCGTACCAGCGAGCGCGCGAAAGCTACGCCGGGAGGGGAACCACAAGGGGGCAAGAACATGAGTCCCATCGTCCGCACGCGTCATGGCCCTGAGGACTTTTTTTTTCTGTGAACGCGCGATTTACTTTCAGCGTGATCGCGAGCATGTGCGGGGGCACGTGGCGGCATCCCGTGGCGGCTACCGTAACTATGCAGCTTACGATGCTCAAATCAGCCAACGGGCGTGGACTTGAGCATGTGGTGCAGTAACTTGTCTATATGGTATCATTTGTAGAGAGAACAGCGAGCCATTTCTAGCTGCCTTTGGGAATTAATTGTAAATTCCAAGCTGCGGGCTACGCTATAATGACCCGCTCGCGCGTTCTCCGGAGCCTCGACTACCTATCCGCTGCCTTTTCTGACCATGCTCAAAAATTGTTGAGTGCCCCTTCAAGAACTTAAACGGTTAGAAATCCACGGACAAACCAAATTCGCAAACGTCAGTGGCAGTCACAGTGCAGCCTGCCTGCATCAGATGCCTAAATTTGTTCAGGATTGCAACTCTCTAGAGCACGGGTTCTCACACTATAGTTCCGCGGAAGCCATGGGTTCCGTGAGCGGCCACAACGAATGCAACCGGCTCCCGTTTACCCCCATTAGTACCTCGTTTATTTATTTAGACAAGCAAATTTGCATTGCATTTAACGAAGCCACCGCACACCGAATTCGCACATCGGGTGTCTGCGGGTAGCCTGAGACCCACTGCGCTATACTGCGCCGTGGCCCGCGCTGCGTCTACTTCGTCTCGCTGGCGACCCAAGACGCCTTGGGGACCCACGCTAGTTTTCTGTTTTTGGGTCTTGCGACAACGCGAGCGCCAAAGCCCAAGAGTGGCTTGGGTTCTGCGCATGCGTCCTGGCGGCTCATAAGCTTCTTGGGGCCCCAAGCTTCTTGGGGCCCCAGTTCTCAGACTCTCTAAAGACTCGTCGTCTAGTGCGCGTCATGAAACTTGCACGAATTGCGGACCCGTGGTGACAGAGCGCGCGTAGCGCTGGTAGTTCGTTCTCGTGAACGTTCAAACAATTTAAAACGACATCAACGGGCACATCGGCGCTTTATTCGTGGCTCATGGCGCGTCGGCGATCACGTGGCACAGTTTTCATACATGGCGATATGCCACTGCTCTATGTCAGTTTTTTTTAATAAAAAAATAGGGGAACCTTAAGCTTCGCCTTAAGCTTCGCCTTTAAGCTTCGCCTTTAAGCTTCGCCATTGCGAAATCCGTCCCCTAGTGCGCACTTCAACCACTAAGTGCATACTTATTAATGTGTGTTGTTACACACACACGCACGCGCACACAAACACAGACACACGCGCGCGCGCGCGCGACGTGGTCTGGCCAGGAAAGCGGAGGTCAAACGCCCACAACGCCATGAAGATGCCTTGCTGAGAGCCAGGAAAGCTGAACTGAAGCGTCGTCGCCGTGATATGCATCCCCAACTACGAGCGCGGGAAGCCGATCACAAGCGTCAACGACGCCAAAATGACGCAGAACTTCTAGCTCGAGAAGAGGAATCCAAGCGTAAGCGTCGCCAGGACAACCCTGACATGAGAGCGATTACTTGACATGAATGTCCCGGTAAAGTTCAGGTTCTTTTGGTAGTACAAAACCGCACTCAACACTCGGCGCCCGAGACGCACCACCCGAGGTGGTATAAACGAAGTGGGAGAATTAACGTTGGATTCGCTGGTCGCTTGAAGAATAAGATACGCTGGAGAAGCTTAGAGGAAAATCAAGACAACTTATATTTACAGACTTACAAAAGAATTACAGGCATAAATGTTACAAAGAAATAAAGAAAAACAAGCACTGGAAATGAACCATCTGTAGACCCGACGAGATTCGGCGGAGCCGACGGTGCCTAACACCTTAAGCCCGGTTCAAAACGCCAGACGGAACACCAGGGCCGCTTTTTATTACCATGATGCTACGCCTTTACATTACTGCCTGCGAATAGCCGCTTGTTTGCCCTGTGATTGGGCGGTGCATACAGCAAATCAACAAACTCACAGGAAGGTCACCATGTCACGTGTTTTCTCGGGGGTGCTTGCAAAAACGGATCGGGAGAGAGTGAGACGGGCTCAGGAGACCGTGGTAGGACGGGCAAAAACAACAAAGTTTATCATGAGCAAGAGGATAACAGAAAAAAGCGTTACAGGACTCTGAATAATCCAAACAAAAGCCTATTTACATTTTCCAAAAATCTCCGTTCATATCTGGAACTGCAACAATGTGTTCTAGCTAGGCTTAGCTAAGTTTCCAACTCAGTCTGGCCACTATGGGCCTCGCGGTACGAGAAAGTTCTTACAGTACGTCGCGACGACTCGATGTTCCCGTTGCGTCCGTCAATCTCTCGTCGAGACCGTCGCCGACGTCCTCAGTAGGCCTCAGAGTTCATCGTCGGCTGCCTTCGTCCAGCCCGCTGCTTGCTCTCGTCGCGTGCGTCCCCAGTAGTCCTCTCCGTCCTCGGTCCGTCGAGGTTAGGCCTAACTGGGCCTTGGTCCCTTGCTTCAGGACTCTACTGGTGACGGGCGTCTCCTTGACTGCACTGTGGTCTGCAGCCGTCCTGCCGAGAAGAGAAGGGCTGCTGGCGATCCTGGAACTGCCGTATTGAGGGGCGACGGTCCGGGCAGCCTCGCTTGGAGCCTTCCAAGGTCGACGGCCACTCCCCGGGCCTTGCGTTCCGCCACCTCCAGAACCGAGTACCAGCCTCTTTCGCCGCGGGTGCGACGCTTGCTCCTTCCTCGATCTTCTCCGTCCGGCGTCCCACAGCACAGTCCCACGATCATCCTCCGTCGTTCACCATCACGGCTCGGGTCGCCTGCCACGAGCCCCTCTCTGGCCAATCCTCTGCGTCGACGTGGCTGGTGCGCGTGCCATCGGGTGACTTTTCTTCTCGCGCACCGTCGCCGCGCTTCCACGTTCGGCACGCGCCTCGTGCCCCTCCTTTACTCATCACACACCGCCTTCTTACACCTATGCGGGCTCATGCTCCTCGCCCCAAGCAACACACAAGCAAGAGGCAAATAAAAGCAAAATAAACTAAAGTTGTTATGGCCAGGGCAGACTCAGCTGACGCGACACGTGTCTAGAGCTAAGTGCACGCGCACAGTGATAAGAAAAGGAAAGAAACACGTCCTTAAGAAAAATGTTCCTGGTGGCATGTCAAACACCCTGCTGAAGGGACGGCAGACCGCCTGTCTTGTGGGTGCCCCGACCACTCTCAGGCCACTTCGCTGCTTCCTCCTCCGCGCAAAACGTCGCACGTGGCACCACTTATAAGCTCGTCTTCCAGCTCCCGCTCCAGCGATTTTGCCGAACCAGACTGTAAAGCAAAGTGCGTTAATTGGATACCACGCCGAAGGGAGGCCAGCGCGCAAACAATTGTCAAAGGTGCCGACCGGGCGTCCGATGCCCCACGACGTGGGCCCGCTCCTCGGCGTTCACGCATTCGAGCGTCAGGGGCCTGTCCGCTGTTCGAGCCACCTGATGGACGCCACACATGACGAATGCCTGCGGATACCGCGCGGTGCACAAAAAGTAGGCCGCTTGGTCTTGTACCTCCTTGGGTGGCTCCCGCGAAGCGCGTGAACGGCAAACGGCGGGGCCCGGAGGCGGCCCATTCATGCGCCGCCGAAAGGCACCGCTGAGCAATCAGGGAGATCATTACGACAGCGGTTCCAACCCTTCCTGCCGCCGCCCACGAGTGGGGCCGGGCTCCTTTGTCCCGGGCGCGACAAGGAACCTGATGGGCTCACCCATCTCCGGAGTCTAAGTACTTTCCGGGCCGACGCACAGGCACTTCGAAGCACCCCGGCCGGCGTGGCCCCCCAAGTTGGCCGCACCAAGTAAAAAAAAACCGTGTGTCCGGTTTTGACGGCTGTCCTAAGTCCCGCCGGCACTCATCGATGAGCAAGGCCTCTGCTGTAGTCGCACGACCTCCGAGATGGCCATGATGTTTGCTGTTTGTTTGATGTTTTCCGCTAGATGCACATAGTTGTCCATTTCGGAACTGTTTGTAATTTTGTGCGTGTGTGTGTGTGTTAAGCATGGTGTGAGCGCGAAAAGTGAATGACTCTTCCTCCTCTTTACATATCATCATCACTTGTGCATCTTCGTCATCTGTATATATCATCATCAATGTGATTTCAGCTCGAGCACGGCTGAATAAAGCGGTTCCTCATAAGTGGTGGAGGTGCTTTTAACGACGACCCAAACATTTTTATACTATTTCAGTCTTGCGTCCATGTTTGCGAAGACCACTTGCACGAATTTTCTGGAAGAAAGATTGCGGTATTATCTGGAGTGGGACTAGCTGCGAACTCTTGTACGAAGTATGAAAGTATAACAATCACCACGGACGTGAAATCACACAAGCAGTGTTTACAGTGCGCACTGGGCGGCGCTGTTTTATCAAAAGCGCCGCCCAGAGAGCATAGAATCAAAGTCTGGCACCTCGTATTTAACTGACAAACAAATAATAAATATAGCCACAAGAGTCGAGGAAGAAGTAGGCAAAATACCAGGCACGGATTGAGAGTACAGTGAGCTGTTAGATCTAATGACGAAACAGATAGAGAGAAGAAAACTATTTGCTGGAAAGGAAAGAGGAAGCCAAGAAGTTGGTGGAACAAGGAAATCAGGGAAGCGATCGAGAAGCGGCGTGAAACATCACGGAATCATAGAAGGGCAAAAAAGGACAAGCGTCCGCAAGGACGAAGTCAGCGAAATATGGGAAATATATCTAGAGAAAAAATCTATTGCACAGAAATTGGTCGAGGCAAAAATTAAAGGTGAAAGTGAACGCTGGGTGACAGAGATTCACGAAAAAAAGGAGGCCGCACCTAGGATATTTTGGAGCCACATAAAGGCGTTAGGTAGGAAGTCTGTCACAACGCAACAACTTTTCTAGATGAAGGAGGAAATCAATTGGAAGGGTACGAAGCGCTAGGTTACATCCGAATGGTAACAGCCGATTCGTTTAAAAAGAGCGTCCAGGGGATTTCCCCGGCGATTAAAAGTGTGGCGGAGAGAGCAACCGAGGAAGAGCTAGTACTGGAGAATTTCAACTGCAAAAAGGCTGAAGGAAAAATTCCAAAGCGCACTGCCGCGGGTTTATATGGGATTCCCGTTAGCCTCATTAACGAACTAGGAAATAGCACTAAAGAAGCACTGCTGAAAGCTGTACAAAAATGCTGAAAGGACAGGCAAATACCGGATAGTTGGCGAAAAAGTAGAATGAACTTAATCTATAAAGGCAAGGGAGAAAATGATAACATTCGCTCGTATAGACCACTAACCATTACATCCGTACTATACAGGCTGCCGATGCAAGCAGTAAATATTAAAATAGAAAAGTGGGCAGAACACAACGATATTTTGGGAGAACTCCAGAATGGATTTCGAGTCGACAGGTGGTTAGACGATAACCTGTTTTTTCTCACTCAATGTATAGAAATATCTAAAATATAAAATAGGCCCTTGTACGACGCTTTTCTAGACATCACTGGGGCGTATGACAACGTTAATCAGGAAATTTTCTGGGACATATTGAAAGGAATGGGCATAGGCGATGACTGTATACAGATTTGAGGTTTAAGGTGCGAATAAGGCACGTACGAAGATAAGGAACACACAGACGGATCGCCACTTCCAACAAAGATTTATTTCAAAAGAGCACAGCAGAACATATTTATACACCATGCGCGCCGTCACCGTGCCTCAATGCGCAGTCGCATTCAAGTAGCGTAACTCTTTTGGCGATAATGAAATGGAGGCAATGCTGTCGCATAGATCAGCTGATTCGATTATTTTCTTCGCTTCCATAATTAGTCGTACTGATTTATCGGGGCTTCGGCCGACTACCGCGCAGGAGCTGAAGTCAGGAACGCGATGACAATCTCGGCAGTGTATCGCGAGGTGGCCCCCTCTGCCATTTCTGACGTTGTTCCTATGCTGTCTTAGCCTGTCACTCAGGCATTGTTCGGTCTGGCCTACGTAACTTCTGCCACACGAAAAGGGGATCTCTTGAAGAAGTCGCGGAACTGCCACGTAAGTGAAGAGCCGCCCCAGAGCAATGTTAAGCTTCCTGTGATCCCTTATGTACATAGCGTATCCCATAATTTGAAAAAAACTGCCGAACATGTAGATGTAGGCTAAAGGTGGTCTTCTCTGCCCCGTTAAAACTTTCCAGGCTCTTCAAGATGACTAACCCTTTCCTCAAGAAAGCTCCGGCCTGCATTGTGAACCACAAGAACAAGTATGTAAGCTGTCAGAAGGGTGTGGTCTACGAGATCCCCTTTTCGTGTGGTAGAAGTTACGTAGGCCAGACCGAACAATGCCTGAGTGACAGGCTAAGACAGCATAGTAACAACGTCAGAAATGGCAGAGAGGGCCACCTCGCGATACACTGCCGAGATCGTCATTGCGTTCCTGACTTCAGCGCCTGCGCGGTAGTCGGCCAAAGCCCCGATGAATCAGTACGACTAATTATTGAGGCCAAGAAAATAATCGAATCAGGTTATCTATGCGTCAGCATTGTCTCCATTTAATTATCGCCAAAAGAGTTACGCTACTTGAATGCGACTGCGCATTGAGGCACGGTGACGGCGCTCATGGTGTATAAATATGTTCTGTGCTCTTTCGAAATAAATCTTTGTTGGAAGTGGCGCTCCGTGTGTGTGTTCCTTATCTTCGTCCGTCACTTATTCGCGCCTTAAACCTCAAATATGTTAAACCAACACGCCCAGTCTGCCATTTTTACACAGTATAGAGCTTTTGAGGGAGATAGAGAGAGAGAATAAACATTTATTATTATTGAGTTTACAGAAGACCATCGTTGGTTGGGGCCCTCAGTCCAGGGCTCCGTTGCCTTGCGCGACCCGGCGAGCCCGCTGGACCAGCTGCTGCTGTTCCTGCCGGCGTAAGCTGAGCAGTGCAGACTTTCAAGAGGAAAGATATACCGAGAAAATACAATTTGCATCGAATGGGAAGGAATGAGTAGCAAAGAGAACGTTGTCATTAGCAAGGGGCTGAGACAGGGATGTCCCTTGTCTCCGCTGTTATTCATGCTGTACATGGTGAATATGGAAAAAAGCGCTAGAAGGTAGCAACATTAGTTTTAATCTGTCACACAAACAGGGCGGCGTGATGACTGAGCAGAAGCTTCCAGGATAATTTATGCTGACGATGTTTTCCTATTTGCTGACAGTCGAGAGGATATACAGCAGCTGGCAGATATATGCGGAAGGGAAGGGGAAGTTCTACGACTAGGATTTAGTGT
Organism: Rhipicephalus sanguineus; assembly: GCF_013339695.2. Classification (NCBI taxonomy): domain Eukaryota; kingdom Metazoa; phylum Arthropoda; class Arachnida; order Ixodida; family Ixodidae; genus Rhipicephalus; species Rhipicephalus sanguineus. The sequence continues at coordinate 179,523,461 of NC_051180.1, read as the reverse complement.
AACAAAATGTCGATTGATAGTGTACAATGATCCTTGTGATCAGGCGGTGTCAATACAGGGCGAAGAAATACCGAGGGTGAGCGAATACAAGTACCTCGAAGTATGGATAAATGAGGGTGACAGGTACATGGAGGTACAGGAAAAAGCCTCGGCAGCAAAAGGAAAGAGGAATGCTGCAATAATGAAGCACAGAGCGTTGTGGGGATACAATAGGTACGAGGTGCTTCGAGGTCTGTGGAAAGGTGTAATGGTTGCGGGGCTTACTTTTGGGAACTCAGTGGTGTGCATGAGGGCAGAGGTGCAATCGGGAATGGATATAAATCAAAGGACTGGGACGCCTCGCGTTGGGTGCTCACGGGAAGACGACAAATGAGGCTGTAAAGGGCGATATGCGATGGGCAGGTTTTGAGGCGAGGGAGGCTCAGAGCAAAATAAGGTTCGAAGAAAGGCTAAGGAATATGAAGGAGAGCAGATGGGCAGAGAAGGTGTTCCGTTATTTGTATAGGAAGGGCGTGGACACACAGTGGAGAAAAAGACGCCAGATCTGCGCAGAAACCGCAGCACAGTCACAGCGAAAGCTGGAAGAGCGGCGTTTCTAGAGCCCGTTGTAAGCTCTCTTGGGGCTACAATACAAGTACACTAGAAAGGTACCCACTACGCCATAAATCACAATTTTTGTGATGTTGGGAAGCACCTACTAAGCCATTATTTGTTATTCTCCGGAGAAGCGAGGCACAGGCTACACGTCTGTAAGGCATTATGTGCACTTTGTTGACGCGACGACTGCTGACGATGAAGAATTATGGCTCAGCTTTAAACGGCCCACCAGTTATGTAATTTGCATTGGCTGACGCCCGGTCGCTATTTCCCTCTCCCGTCATGCTGTATAACATACGTTGACGTGGGAGAGAGACGGGGGGGGGGGCGAAGAACTTTACTGAGACCCCAAGGAAATGGATCATGCGCTTATGGGCTTCCTTGACAACCAATACAAGTGCACTTGCGAGGAACCCACTACGCTATAAATCATTGTAATTTTACTGAGACCCGGAGGAAATGGATCATGCGCTTATGGGCTTCCTTGGCAACCAATACAAGTGCACTTGCGAGGAACCCACCACGCTCTAAATCATTGTAATTTTGCTGAGACCCCGAGGAAATGGATCATGCGTTATGGGCTTCCTTGGCAACCAATATAAGGGCACTTGCGAGGAACCCACTACGCTATAAATCATTGTAATTTTCGAGAAGTAGGGAAGCAGGCACTGTGCCACTTTTCTTCATTCTACGGAGAGCCGTTGTACCTGCTAAACGCATGTAAGGCATTATGCGCACTTTGTTGATGCTGTACCTGATGACGACGAAGAATTATGGCAGAGCCCTGTAATGGGTTGGAAGCAAGGAGGTTTAAACCTCCTTGGTTGGAAGCATTCAACAACCTACTCGTTGCGCAAGTCGCATTATGTGACGCCTAGTTACAGAATTCGCGTTGTGCGACGCTTGGTGCTTATTTTACTCTTCTACGACGCTATATTGCATATGCTAATGTGGTTCCTTCCCGACATAAAGACTGTATAGGACCTTTTTGCAAAGCAGTTTCAGGCACCGGGAGGGCTCAGGGGTTGAACACTGGGCTCCCACGCAGAGGGCCCAGGTTCGAACCTCGTTCCATCCTGGAATGTTTTTTCTTATTTCGTTTTTTTTTCTTATTTCGAGCGATACTGGTTAAGGACACCGGCGGCGGCGGCGGCGGACAACTACGACGCCAAAAACGGCCGGTGAAATGATCTCGTAACAGCTTTCGCTGTAAAAGAACTAGGAGGCTCACTAGTAAATATACGGCTGGTAGTGTAAGCAATATGTCAACAAAGAGCGTTAAGCGAAAAGTCAGAGAGGCGGAGAGGATTTACTGGACGGCAGCTATGGAGAAAAAACCGGCTTTGAGTAACTACCGAAAGGGCAAAAATGAAATAAGGGGGGGAGGCATTTTACGATAGTTCAAGGGGAAGCGCTTTACTGTTTGAAGCGAGATCGGGTTGCCTTAGGACGGGTAGTTATAAAGCGAGATTCAGTAAAGAAGAAGAACAATGCACGTGCTGCGGGGAAGATAAGGAAACGGTGGAGCATGTTGTGATTGAATGTGGAGATATTCACCCAGGTGTACGCTTGGGCACGAGCCTACATGACGCCTTGGGTTTTAGAGACAATGGAAAGCTGAACACACCCGAGATTGAAATAAGTAAGAGACGGTTAGAGTATCGGTTGCAGAAAATTAGATAGAAAGGACAAAAATAAATATTGGGAAAAAATAAGGACATTCTGCCGTAATGGGCAGAGAACGGAGCTGAAAACTTAAGTTGGTTTTTTTTTCTGGAGTAAGATAATTTTAATTGAAGTAAAGACACTAGGCCAACACTAAGAAAAAGAAGAGTAAAGGTTTTTTTTTTGTCGAGCCTGGTGGCACACTTCTCAACGCCCCGTTATAAAGGAGACGCTCATAGCATCCATCCATCCATCGATCCATCGCCGAGTTCTTTTACGATGTTTCAAACATTCAAAAAAGCGTCAGCAATCGCTTTTTTGTTTCAAGCTGTGGCATCGAGACGATGCATCTTTTTTGCGTATGTGGGGAGAAGGTAGCGCATGGGGTGCACTATACAGGCTTTTTCTAAGCATGGCGTCGCGCAAAAAACGTAGTTTGGTGGCCTCGCCAATGCGCCTATAAATCGCCGAATGGGCTATTTTCGTCGTGACACCTGCCGAGCAAAATAAAGAATCCCTCAAGGTTGTGCTTAGTTTGCAAGGCACACGGCAAGAAGCCTGATAGCCGCTGGGAGCCCGAAAGATGTGAAGTTGGTCTTCACATGCCTGTGTACTTCGACGTTTTTCACACACGAAAATCGCACTGAAACGGTTGATGCAATTAAGCGTCGCCATGCGAGATTGTGTGCTTTAGCCATGCAACATTAAATGCGTTAAGGAGACTCCTTCCACTACATGGCATTTATGTAGTGTTTTTTCCGAAGCAGTTGCAAGTAACATCGTGGCTTCGTGGTAGGACACCTGCTTGCCACGCAAACGACCCTGGTTCTATCCTTAATGGGACCGAAGATTTTTTATTGTTTTTTATTGCTGCATCTTTCTCGATGTTTCGGTCATGGACGATTTTTCATCACAACCAACGACACCGACACCGGAATTTCTGCGACACGAGCTCTCTGACGCTCTCGCGTTAAAACTCACAACGAGTGATTTGACACGAGTAAGAAGCATCGCTTCGTGCCGGCTGTGGACAACACGAGCATTTAGGCTTAGTTTTACGACCGGCATATCGGTAGACGGTCGTTTCGCTATGCGACTGGCATTCCTCCTTTCTTGTTTTGCAAAAAATTAAACAGGCCTCTGTAGGTACGGCGCTTCGTTTGCGTGAACACATTGCTTACGCTGCGCAGTGCCTGAAGCATGCAGTGTGTGGTCGGCGGGCGCTTTACGCGACTCGCGGAGTGGTGCGGGGGGGGGGGGGGGATCGCAATTCTATGTATTATAGGGTGTTGTACATTAATGGCGATGGCCTTCGGCATTAAAGAAAGTAGAACAGGCCACCGTGGACAGTGGTAATACCGTGGTTGCGGGTGTCGAAAAATGTTATCGCCTCACCCCCACCATTGTCTTCATGCTCAAAAAAAGTTTGCGGTTCCGCCGCACCCTGGAAAAGCCGTTGGTTCTGGAAACAGCCCGTACTCTAGAGTTACTGTATAAAATATACCATACATATACGTAACTCAAGTCAGCAAAATATTTCTATGTTCATCTGGTCATGCCGCGTGAAGCAGAACGAAATCTTCAGGAGCCCTTGCCTTACCGGCATTCTTATCAAGAATGGTGCCACGATGGCTAAAAGAAATTACAACGGCTCATTGTCAATTAGACGGTAGAGAAACGCACCATTAAGTGCTGCGCTCTGTTCCCCACGGATGCCCCTTTTCGTCACTGCTTTGCTTGTGGTACATAGAACCATGTTGTCTCAGTGTAATCGTTGACAAACTATGTGTCGTGTTTGTAAAACTGGGTCAGTAACATAGCAGAAAATATAAAGCGATTAACCAGCTGTCTCAGATAGAGGTGAGATAATGCTAGCCCTCCCTGACAAGCACGCCTGAAGAAGCTTGATCGCTTAGTCCTTTCCCTCGTAGAACCTAAAATGAACTTGCGCGATGCAACATGTGAATGTTTACACGTGAGCCATATAGCAGTTTCTATGTGTCGTGTTATGTTGGGCAGATTTCCGACAAACTTCGTTGCGTCGTCGGATTGTATGCCATCTAGCGTTTTACAGCGAAAGCTGTTATGAGATGATTTCCCCGGCCATTTTTGGGGCCGTAGTTCTCCGCCGCCGTCGATGCCTGTGTCCGTAACCAGTATCGCTCAAAATATGAAAAAAAAACGAAATAAGAAAGAAATTTCAGGATGAAACGAGGTTCGAACCTGGGCCCTCTGCGTGGAGCCCAGTATTCAACCTCTGAGCCATGCCGGTGCTTGAAACTGCTTTGCAAAAAGGTCCTATACAGGCTTCATGTCGGGAAGGAACCACATTAGCATATGCAATATAGCGTGGTAGAAGAGTAAAATAAGCACCAAGCGTCGCACAACGCGAATTCTGTAACCATGCGTCACTCAATGCGAATTGCGCAACGAGTAGGTTGTTGAATGCTTGCAACCCATTACAAAGGGCTCTGCCATAATTCTTGAGGCACAGCATCAACAAAGTGCGCATAATGCCTTACATGCGTTTAGCAGGTACCACGGCTCTCAGTAGAATGACGAAAAATGGCACAGTGCCTGCTGCCCTACTTCTAAAAAATTACAATGATTTATAGCGTAGTGGGTTCCTCGCAAGTGCACTTGTAGTGGTTGCCAAGGAAGCCCATAAGCGCATTTTCCATTTCCTCGGGGTCTCAGTAATATTCTTCGGCCCTCCGCCGTCGCTCTCCCACGTGAACTTATGTTATACAGCATGACGGGAGAGGGAAACAGCGACCGGGCGTCACCCAATGGAAATTACATAACTGGTGGGCCGTTTAAAGTTTCCAACCCATTACAAAGGGCTGAGCCATAATTCTTCATCGTCATCAGTCGTCGCGTCAACAAAGTGCACATAATGCCTAACAGACGTGTAGCTGGTGCCTCGCTTCTCCGCAGATTGACAAATAATGGCTTAGTAGATGCTTCCCAACTTCACAAAATTGTGATTTATGGCGTAGTGGGTACCTTTCTAGTGTACTTGTATTGTAGCCCCAAGAGAGCTTACAACGGGATCTAGAAAGGTCGCTCTTCCAGCTTTCGCTGTGACTGTGGTGCGGTTTCAGCGCAGGCCTGGCGTTTTTAATTAACACGATAATATTTTTTCAGGCTTAATTAGCAGACTTCTAACTTACATTTGACTAATTAACATACGCGTAATTAACACGTTCCTAAGTAGCCTAACCCTAATTAGAAAAGTCCTAATTTGCTTGGTTTTATTAGCGCCCCTCTAATTACCGTTGTGGTAATTAGAATTATCTGAATTAGCTCGGTCCTAGCTTTCCACGGCTTCGTTAGCGTGTTCTCAGTAAGACGTCGATTAATTAACTCGGTCTTAACATGACTTGGTTTAATTAGCTTGGTCATAGCACGTCCATAATTAATTATGTAGGTACACCGCCCAAGCAATTAGTTAATCAGCGGGGCGCACGTGCTCGGGGAGAGTGCAGACCATGAATCAGACGACGAAGACGGCGCACGCCGGCCGAGCAACGCTCTATAATGTAGAAGCCGACCATTATGATTATACACGTGGCCTCGGCGATTAGCTCCGGCCGCGGTGTCATAAGGCGCTCAGCCTTAGCTGATCTCAGAGGCCACGGTGCTGATTATTCGAAAGGACACTCAGTGCATTAAACGCTTGGAAAGGAACTTAAATGGCCCATACCTCTAAAAAATATTGTTAGTAAAAGCTTCTGACGCTTTTCTTGCAGGGCTGCACTTCTGCACTCTGTGGAACGACTAAGAAATGAAAGATATCTCTGGTTTGAAGACACCACCCAACTTTGTCGACCACCCTTGACGTGACGCCGCGTTCCATCGTAACCAATCGAACGCAGCGCGCGCTGAGGGATGGATTTGATCGTTTCGTGCTGTTAGCTCGTTCAAAAGGGGGTGTCGCCAGAGCTCGTAAAGATTCCGAGTTTTGCCAAACTCTGGAAATCCTGCGTAGCACTCCTGTGCCATTGCAATGTTGCAAAGGCAAAACACCAGAAGCCTGGTTTGTGCGAAGGTGGAGTCGTCGGCCCTTTTGCTAGCCGCCAGTGCCGCTGAAGAGTGGAACGTGTCAGCAATCAATTGCGCACGTGAGGCGTCCGCTCCTGAGACAGTGCATGGCAACGTGTGGATAAGGAAAAAAGAAAGTCGTAGTTTTTCATAGTATTTCGGTTTTCAGCTTATGCCCTGCCTGGTGGGCTGTGGCCCACGAATATTTTCGCTCTGGTTGGCTGCGTGTTTTAGGGGCGGATGAAGAGCGCCACCGCTCGTTTTCTTTATTTGTTGCAGTAGATATTGACCTGCAGGACAGTGGCACGTCAGTCTGGGTTTGAGTGTTGCTGATGGATCGTGGAGTCTCCGTACCACGTACGTAAAGCTAGGCTGGGCTGAGGTCAGGCTGCTGATAGATCAGTGAGGTTAAGGCAGCCTGTGCTTTACCTTGTTAGCGAGGAGAAGAGTCAAACAGTATCTTTGTCCTGTTGTAACCTTTGTATCTTCTAAGCTCAGCTTTTTGTGTTAGCACTTTACGCAGTCATAAGCGAATTCATTCATCTGACCTCCACTGCTGTCTGTGGGAGTTCATCATAGCTGCCGGTCGTCGTTGAAGGTCTTCATAAACAACGATGAAGAACCATCGAAATGTTACTCATGTTTTGGATTCCTACGCCAGTAAAGTATTTGGGAGTGCTTTTGCTGCAGTGTAAGGACAGTGAGAAGTACTACCGTGGTGAAGTTGCCACTGTGCGTCATGGTCCAAAATGTTTTAGGTCTCAGTGTATCGATGTTTGCACTTGCGATGGTTCGAAACTTGTCCGTTCTAAGTAAGCTGTGGAACGTGATGAAACTGCTACATGGCTCACGTGTAAACATTCACATGTTGCATCGCGCAAGTTCATTTTAGGTTCTACGAGGGAAAGGACTAAGCGAACAAGCTTCTTCAGGCGTGCTTGTCAGGGAGGGCTAGCGTTATCTCACCTCTATCTGAGGCAGCTGGTTAATCTGTTTATGTTTTCTGCTATGTTACTGCCCCAGTTTTACAAACTATGTGTCGTGTTATGTTGGGCAGATTTCCGGTAAACTTAGTTACGTCGTCGGATTGTATGCCATCTAGCGTTTTACAGCGAAAGCTGTTATGAGATCATTTCACGGGAGGGCGCTACGATAGCCGAGGTGTGCGGACGTGTTCACTTCGGCTCCCGCTTTACTCAACGTTTTCGTAACGCTTTTTTGTGATTTCAACGGTATATCGGTAAACAGCAACATCCTGAAGACAAAAGGACCCTATCGACACTTTCTTGAGTGCAGTGAGTGCCTATTTCTACGTTTTTCAACGCATTTTCTATCGTCGCTCGCCTGCCGCCCAGCTAGCCCTAACGAGTGCCCTCTTTGCTTCGACGTGGTGCGCGCTCGCTAGCGCGGCGCCGCGGCTGGCTCGCTGCGCTCTACCACGTCGTTGCTGCTACTTCGGCTGCATTCTGTCACGGCGCGATGGAATGCCACGTATCGGGGGAGGACATTGACCCGGAAGAAATCACACCAGACCAAGGCTGGCAGACCGCCTCGTCTCGCCGTGCACTAATCCAAAAGGTGGGCTCCAAACCTACGCCGCCTAATGGCGCTTTGAAACATGGAGGGAACAAGCCCTGCGATAGTGAAAACGTCAAGAACAAAATCATCCGAGCGAGCCGAATGCCGCAACTACCGAAGGACGACATACGCATCATCATAAGACCCAGAGGGGGCCTTAATATCGCTAAGCTTGGCCCAACGATCGTCGCCGACGCCATTGCCGTCTCGGCAGGTATCAGCCCTGTGGAACAGCATGCGGACACGCTCTGCCCAAACAGTAAGCAGAATATCTTAGTGGCGAGCACGCCGAGAAGAGATAACGCCAACCGCTACGTGCGCATTAAAGAAATCCGCATCGCTGATAAGACCTACGAAGTGAGTGCCTACGAAGCGGCACCATATTCTACATGCAAAGGCGTCATCCGGGGGATCCCCGTGCAAGACAGTTCGGCGGACATCGATGCAAAGATCGTTAACGACAGGAATCCACTGGCCCTGGCCGCCAAGCGCATCGGCAGTACCACCGCAGTAATCCTGGCCTTTGATGGACATCGCGTGCCCAACTTCGTGCGATATGGGTCTGTGCTATTGCAATGTACGCTATACCGCAGGCAGATAGATATTTGCTATGCCTGCGGCCGGCTTGGCCATCGTGCGGACGTTTGTCCTAACCCCGGAGACGTTATCTGCCGAGGCTGCGGTGCCCCGAACCCTGATCGGGAGCATCGTTGTACACCCAAATGCAAGCTTTGTGGAGGAGACCACCTCACTGCCGACAAGGCATGCAAAGAGCGCTACAACATTCCCTACGTGGTGCGACGACGACGATGGGAGCGAGCACGCTCGACGCGAGACGAAAACGACGATCTTGATGCAAGGTACAAGCCCAACGCAGCCACTCACGACGACGAACCTTCGGAACATGCGACAGATGATCGGTCCGGTGGCAACCGATCCCAGTCCCGATCCAGGGGTCGTTCCAAAAGCCGCTCCAGACGTGCATCGAGGTCCCGGAGCCGTCCTCGGGCCCGCTCCCGCAGAACACGACGTGGGGCGCCCAATGGGTCTGCATCCAGATCCCGTTCCGGCTCCCGTCCCGAATCTCTCTCCGGTTCTCGTTCCGGATCCTACCCCGGCCATAGCGGTGTCCATGGTCAACGATCGTCGAGCCCGTCGGCACCATCACCGGCAAGCAACGCCAACAATAAGCGAGGAGCTCTTACTTGGGCGGACACCGTCAGGAGCAAAGGACAAGCTACAGCACAGGTAGGGTCGGGTTTACTCCCAGAGCACGACGCACACACCACATCTGAAATATCATATCTAAAGCGCGAAAACGCGATGATGAAAGAAACAATACGCAAACTCACGGTCGCCATCGCCGAACTAAAAAATGACAGAAGCGCGTCCACCGCTACACCCACCACCGATCACGCCGCCAATGCAGTCGCTTCGTCACAGCTGCAGCCCGTAGGCGCCCATAATGATGACGGCGAGAGCGCACCTAAGAAACGCGCGATCGTCCGCGACCAGCCAGCTTTAAGGCCCGAGGAGTTGGACGATATTAAGAGCACGCTTTCAGCGATTAAGGAGAGCCTTCGGTTCCTTGGCGAGAGTATGGCCCTTGTACAGTCAACCCTTGCGGCCCACGGTAATCGGTTGGGCCAGGTGGAACACTACCTAGACCACATCGTCGCCCCTGCCGTCGCCGCGGGTCAGCCGGTCTCACAGCGCACAACCACACCAAGTTCACCCCCACACGCGGCCCTTTTGCACCCGTCGGGTGCTCAGGCCAACACCAGCATGCTTCAAGATGGCCACGCCAAATGACGAGTTGCGAATCTGGCAATGGAACTGCAGGAGCTTCGCCCATAAGAAAGCCTCCCTGCAGCAATACCTCCGTAGTCACGAGGCCAAACCCCACGTCATCTTGTTACAAGAAACTGCAGTACCAACCGACACGTTTTCCGGATACCAGTGGATACCCGGCCCCTCGGGAGGACGCGGTACCGCCACGCTGGTTGCTAACAAGATTACCTGCATAGCACACAGCCTCGATGAGCCCGAAATCGAGCATGTTATAGTAGAGATCATCCCTGGAAACACATCCCGACAAAGCGTGTACATCCTCAATATGTACAGCAGCCCCAGCCACCACAGACAACGGTTCACACGCCTGTTCCAGAAAGCCATCCGTCTCGCAGAGTCCAACCCGCTAGTGATCGCGGGTGACTTTAACGCCGCACATCGTGCCTGGGGGTACGCGTACGACACCCCCAAGGGTAACGAGCTTTGGCAAAACGCTAACGACATGGACCTTGTTCTCATCACGGACAAGGCTTTCCCTACACGCACCGGCACATCAACGGCTCGAGGCCAAACAGTCTCTACTGGCCCGCTGGAAAGGACAGCGCCTTAATCGGAGGTTGCGTAAACGCATATCTGAGCTGAACAAGAACATGGAGGATCATTGCCGCGCCCTTTCTAAGCAAAAGTGGGACGAGGTTTGTAACTCGATTGACGGTCAGGTCCGAAATGGCAAATCCTGGAACCTCCTCAAACACCTGCTCGACGACACCAACACCCGCACGAATCAGCGTCATTCGCTCGCGAAGATACTCCATCAGGCTAAACGGACCGCGCCACCGGAAGACGTCACCAAGACCCTCGTGCAGAAATATCTCCCGCTTCCCACGGGCCCTTCGACTCCTCACCCAGAATACCTTGGTACCGACAACACTCAGTTAGACGCCGACTTCTCCGTCGAAGAGGTGCGGCGAGCTCTCCACGAACTCAATGGCCGTTCCGCCCCTGGCCCCGACGGCATCACCAACAAGCTTCTACGCAACCTGGACGACCCCTCCGTCACTTATCTCACAGACACCATCAACGAAATATGGAAAAAGGGCGAGCTACCCGATGCCTGGAAACTCGCCCACACGATCCTCATTCCTAAACCGGGCAAGGCGCCGAGCCTAGATCACCTGCGTCCCATCTCGCTCACATCATGCGTGGCCAAGGTGGCTGAACACGTCGTCCTCAACAGGGTCGGTCGATACCTCGAAGATCACGATTGCCTCCCACACCACATGATTGGCTTCCGGTCAGGATTATCGACTCAAGACGCTATGCTACTTTTAAAGCATCAGATACTCGACGGAGGTAACACTCAGGACACTCGTGCCATACTCGGCCTCGATTTAGAAAAGGCCTTCGATAACATCACACACTCGTCCATTTTGAAGGCGATCGCAAACCTCGGGCTGGGGCGTCGGTTTTACGACTTTGTCCCCTCCTTCCTCACTGGGCGCAGAGCCGTCCTCTGCGCAGGAGACCTGGTGTCGGAAGAAGTCGAGCTCGGACAGCGAGGCACTCCCCAGGGATCCGTCCTCTCACCGACGCTCTTCAACCTCGTGATGATCGGACTCTCCGAACAACTCTCAAAAATCGAGGGGTTGAACCACACAATCTACGCGGACGATGTAACCATATGGTGCCCCACAGGGTCGGATGGCTTCATCGAGTCCACCCTACAGGAGGCCATCGAAACCACCGAATCCTACCTCGAACACACCGGTCTCAAGTGTTCCCCCGCGAAGTCGGAGTTGCTGATATACCTGCCCAAACGCCGCGGCGCAAAGCCCAAAGGATGGCAACCCCCGGCCGAACGCAACATCATCCTCCACACCAGAGATGGTCGTGCAGTCCCCAGGGTAGACTCCATTCGGGTCCTGGGCATGATCATCGAGTGCCGCGGAACCAATACCCAAACGGTGCAGAAGCTCAAGACTAGGACTGATAACGCCATACGGCTAGTACGTAGAGTGGCCAACCGGCACCACGGCCTGAAAGAAGACAACTTGATGCGTCTCGTACACGCGTTTGTTCTGTGCCATTTCACGTACGTCGCTGCCATGCACAAATGGCTACGTACTGAGCGCGATAAACTGAACGCCCTTATTAGCAAGGTCGTTAAAAGAGCCCTCGGTCTCCCTATGAGCACTTCCACGGAGAAACTCCTCGAGCTCGGCGTGCACAACACGCTTGAAGAGATCGCCGAGGCTCAGGAACGGGCGCAGTTGCTCCGACTCAGGACCACCAAGGCGGGCCGCCATATTCTGCACGAGCTTGGCTTCTCCTCGACGGCCGGGGACCCCCCAGAGTGGACGCCGGTTCCCCGTGAAATCCGAGATCTCATCACGACCAATCCCATTCCGCGAAATGTACACCCCGACTACAACAGAGGCAGGCGCCTTGCGCGGGCGACCGCCCTTCTCAAGCGCATAGACGTGAAAGCGGACGACGTCTCGTTCGTGGACGCCGCTGCCTATCGCAACAACCGAGCCTTCGCCGCGGTCGCGGTTTCATCCACGCAGCGGATCCTAAACTCCGCCACTATCCTCACCCGAGACCCCGAAGTAGCTGAGCAAGTAGCCATAGCCTTAAGTGTGCTCGACAGCAAACGAGAAGTCATCTACAGCGACTCTAGAGCGGCCATGAAAGCCTTCGAACGTGGCGTCGTCTCCGATCAGGCGTTACGCATCCTCCGCAGCGTGGATCCGAGTACTCTCAAGCATCACACCATCATCTGGTTCCCTGCCCATCTCGGCCGGGTGCCGGGCGCCCCGTCCAACCTCAACGAGATCGCCCACGACGCAGCGCGCGCGCTTACCGACCGCGCCGTCACAGGGAAACCTCATCTCGCCGAGTTAGAAGCCAACCGGGACGCACCCATTACGTATAACGACATCACAAAACACTTTTACCTTGGACACCGCATTTTTCCGCCCCCGCATCCGAAATTTAACAGGCCGCAGGCGCTAACCCTACGCTTACTGCAAACGCACACATATCCAAACCTCGCCAAGCTTCATGTTTTCTATCCCGACGCGTACCCCAGCGACACGTGCCCCTCGTGCGGACACACGGCGACACTCACACACATGCTCTGGGAGTGTAGAAACGCTCATCCCGGCTCTACCTCACACAAGTGGGAGACGTCCCTCAGAAGCTCGCTTCTCGCCGACCAGCAATGGGCTGTCCAGCAGGCCCACGAGGCGGCCGCCAGGTATTCTCTGTCGGTCCCTACGTGGGAGACGCCCGCTACGCGCTGAGCGCGTTCTGCAGGACGTAAATAAAGTTTTTCCAATCCAATCCAATCATTTCACCGGCCGTTTTTGGCGCCGTAGTTGTCCGCCGCCGCCGCTGCTGCCGCCGCCGCCGGTGTCCGTAACCAGTATCGCTCAAAATAAGAAAAAAAAACGAAATAAGGAAAAAATTCCAGGATGGAACGAGGTTCGAACCTGGGCCCTCTGCGTGAGAGCCCAGTATTCAACCTCTGAGCCATGCCGGTGCTTGAAACTGCTTTGCAGAAAGGTCCTATACAGGCTTCATGTCGGGAAGGAACCACATTAGCATATGCAATATAGCGTGGTAGAAGAGTAAAATAAGCACCAAGCGTCGCACAACGCGAACTCTGTAACCAGGCATCACTCAATGCCAATTTCGCAACGAGTAGGTTGTTGAATGCTTGCAACCCATTACAAAGGGCTCTGCCATAATTCTTCGTCGTCATCAGGCACAGCATCAACAAAGTGCGCATAATGCCTTACATGCGTTTAGCAGGTACCACGGCTCTCTGTAGAATGACGAAAATGGCACAGTGCCTGCTGCCCTACTTCTCAAAAATTACAATCATTTAGAGCGTAGTGGGTTCCTCGCAAGTGCACTTGTATTGGTTGCCAAGGAAGCCCATAAGCGCATCATCCATTTCCTCGGGGTCTCAGTAAAATTACAATGATTTAGAGCGTAGTGGGTTCCTCGCATGTGCACTTGTATTGTTGCCAAGGAGGCCCATAAGCGCATTTTCCATTTCCTCGGGGTCTCAGTAAAGTTCTTCGCCCCCCCCCCCCACCCCCGTCTCTCTCCCACGTCAACGTATGTTATACAGCATGACGGGAGAGGGAAACAGCGACCGGGCGTCACCCAATGGAAATTACATAACTGGTGGGCCGTTTAAAGCTTCCAATACATTACAAAGGGCTGAGCCATAATTCTTCATCGTCATCAGTCGTCGCGTCAACAAGGTGCACATAATGCCTAATAGACGTGTAGCTGGTGCCTCGCTTTTCCGCAGAATGACGAATAATGGCTTAGTAGGTGCTTCCCAACTTCACAAAAATTGTGATTTATGGCGTAGCGGGTACCTTTCTAGTGTACTTGTATTGTAGCCCCAAGAGAGCTTACAGCGGGCTCTAGAAACGCCGCTCTTCCAGCTTTCGCTGTGACTGTGCTGCGGTTTCAGGGCTGGCCTGGCGTTTTTTCGGATACACGAGAGAAGTGTACATTTATTGTAGTGTATTGCAATCTCATTTCTCGCTTGAATACCTTTGTGACGCGTCCCACAAGGAACTCAATAACGACTTGTATGACGTGCTTCTCCCCGTTCCCCTGTATGGAACCCAATGCATTGCTGCCTCAGGATAAGACGTTCCCAAAGGCTAAATAATGGCTGTTAGAAGAAGTGTAAAATGTTTGTTCTACAAATTACACACCAACACAATCGAAGTAAAGACATATTTGGAAGGACAATGAATTTTCCTATCTTGAGGTAGGCGCTGACCATTGTTTCATTTGCTGAAAACCTGAAACTACTGAACATGTATTTGGGGTGGGTATTTCTTTCGGGACATACCTAAACGGACTTTGGAAAATGACTTGCCGATAGGCAGTTATGGCATTAGGTCTTTTTACTGGTTGACAATGAAGAAGGCATGCCTTTTGATAAATTAATGCTTCTGGGCATTCGTAGCAATTGGTTGTCGAGAATGCCCGTACGTGATGAAGATATAGACGTATGGTCGATAAGCAGTTACTGCGGCGAATCTATTAGTCGAGTAATTCAGGTGTACAAACTCCGAGAACCGTAACCGGACTGGCTTTTAAGGTTGCAAAAACTAAGTGCACATGCCAGAGCTCTGATTGCCTCTCTTCAGAGCCTATGATTGGCTGGTCTCTCTGTGTCTTATATCTATGTTTGAATTGAATAAAGGCAGTAAAAAGAGAAAAATAGTGCGTATAGACCGGTGATTAGAAGACTCGCCTTTCAACCGTGGGGATCCCGGTTCAAACCAGCGCTCGCTCCCGGAGTGAAAATTTGTTTTGATTTATTCATTTCTTTATGGCGATCGTTTTATGTGACAGACGGACGGACGGACAGCTTTCTCGAGGAGTCGGCATAGCAATCTTTAACGCTTACGCATTTATAAAATATGGAAAAGACGAGCGCTCACTGCCAACTGAAGTTTTCTTGTTTGATACAGCCATTCGAATAGAAAACAAAAGAAATGTGAATTATGGCATAAAGCGACGACAACATATTCCCGCACTGGCGTCATCTAGGTACGCCAACTCCCCTTCGTTACAAGACCAACAATGGTTCACTAATGCATGTACATTAATCCCGTGCCATGCAAGAGATGGCAAACGCGTGAGGAGGAGACAGAAAATTAGGTGGGTAGATGAGATTAAGAAGCTTGTAGGTATAACGTGGCAGCAGAAAGCACAGGACCGGGTTGATTGGCGGAACATGGGAGATGCCTTTACCCTGCAGTGGGCGTAGACAGGCTGATGATGATGATGATGACGATGCTAGTTAATTCAACAATGATGCGCGTGTGGTCGTCTATGAGCAACAAAAATCTTCATTTTTTTTTTTTTTTGACATGATGTAAGGAGATGTTGGCGCACAAATAAGGCGCCGGCTACTCCTTAGCTCTTGGAGTACATAGGGTCCATAAAGATAAAGTACATATTGTCCACATTTCTAATCATATACAATATACAACTTAGCGTAACAGTCAAGACATAACAGTCAAAACAACATATTCAACAATCACATACATGTGTACACACGGTGATGTTAAAAAAAAAAGAAACAGCAACTGTTGCATAACATATCCAAGACAAAAATAGTCAACACACATAAGTATACACTCTGCCGTTAATACAAAACAAAGCTTAAATCTGCTAGTAATGGCCAACACACATAAATATACACTCTGTCGTTAATGCAAAACAAAGCTTAAATGCGCTAGTAATGGCCAAGGATGCCACTCTCTTCAAGAAAAATTTTCAATGCTTTTAAAGCACACTTCTGTAAGCCTCTTGTTGGCCACGGGCCTAGAAGTTTCCTTAAACTTAGTGGTCTGCGGTCTAATGTTTTTAACGATGATTGAAGTCGGCGTCTTGGTACGTCGTGCTGTCGGCATTCTAGAAGGAGGTGATATATGTCTTCATCTACGAATCCACAATCACATTCAGGAGTTTCAGCGCGGCCAATTTTGTGTAAAAAATGCTTGGTGTAGGCAGTTCCTAGCCTTAATCGGTGAATAAGAGTTTCCACACTTCTGTCTAAAGACAACGGAATTTCAAATTCGATAAGTGGATCTACATGATATAAATCGGAGCTTTTAGAATTTTCGTCGAACCACGCATTTCTACACATTTTGAAAGATTGTGTCTTTAAAATGCTTCGCAATTCATTTTTCGATATTGGGATAGAAACGACATCTTTTTTGCGGTGTGCTTGCCGTGCTGCTTCATCAGCTGCTGTATTGCCAGGAATGTTGCAATGTCCCGGTATCCACTGGAACATTATTTCATGATGCTTTTGATCGGCCTTGGTGAGCTCTTTAAGTGTTTCGTAGATCAGACTATTATTAATTGTTTCTGCTTTTGTGCTACAGAGTGATGTTAGTGCCGCCTGCGAATCACTGAAAATTACCCATTTCTGAGCATCTCTTACAGAATTGATAAATTTTATAGCACTTAGAATAGCGAATAGTTCAGCTGTTGTAGACGATGTAACGCGAGATAATTTAAATGAATCTTGTACCTTGAGGTGCGGTATAATAAATGCTGAAGTTGAAGACTTTGGTACACTGGAGCCATCTGTATAGACATGTATGTAGTCCGGATATCGCATATATATCTGGTAGAGCGCTAGTTGTTGGGCGGCTAGAATGAACATGTCATTTTTTCTGATTATGCCGTCCACTGACACTTCGACCTTTGGTAGCGTAAGTAGCCATGGAGGATAATCAACGTCAGAGTTAAAAAATGCATTTCTTGGCAATATACTGGCTCTTTCCTTAATTTCTTTATGAACATGGCTTCTATTCCTTTGTAATATCTCCAGAGCCAATGGGTGGTTTTTATGTTGCGTCTGAAGACGAAAAAATGCCGACATGTTTCTATACTTCTCATGACTGTGAAGGGAGATTGGCGAGTCTCTGCTATTACAAGGGAACTGGAAGTCGCTCGTGGAACTCCTAGACATATGCGTAATCCCCTAGCTAAAAGCCTTTGAAGCCTCTGTTCCGACGTGGGTGAAAGGCCGTGTAAGATTGCCGCAGAGTACGCAATTCTTTGTCTTATTAAAGCATTGTGAACATTGAGTAGGGACGACACTGATCCACCCCACGACGTACCAGCAATTCTGCGAAGTATATTTACTGTTGCATTAACATCGTTTTCGAGTTTTTTTATGTGTGGTGTCCAGGATAGCTGCCGATCAAGTACTATTCCAAGGAATCGATGCTGTGTCACAATCAATATAGGTCGTCCTTCCAGACTAAGATTAAAATTCTTTAACTTCTTACGGGTGAAGGGCAACACAGCTGTCTTCGCATGCGACAGAGCCATCCCTCTCTCTATTAAAAAGTTGTTGATGGTATTAATGCCCTCTTGTAGTGCCGTCTGAATTAACTGAACATTAGTTCCAGATGTCCAAATGCACACATCATCTGCATACAGCGAGAATCGTAACTGAGATGGCAGTCGTCTTGCTAAATCAGCCATGACACAGTTGAATAGAAAAGGGCTAAGCACACTTCCCTGTGGCACTCCTTGCTTGACATCGTGTTCTGCACTCTTTCCTTCACCCGTCTGGACAAATATCTTGCGATCTGATAAAAATTCAGAAATCCATCGCAAGGACTTTCCGGACATTCCGAGTTCCAACATACTCAGTAGAACATGCACGTGACTGACGGTGTCGAATGCCCTCTTTATGTCCAAGAATACTGCGACCGTCACGTTACCGCAGGCGCGTTCGTGTTCCACGTACGTTACTACGTCTATTATAGCATCCATTGTGCATCTCTGCTTTCTAAAACCTGTTAAGTAGTTGGACAACACATCCGTTTCGTTGCACCACCACTCAAGTCTCGCGCCAATCATCTTTTCCATTACCTTGCATAAGCAACTTGTCAAGCTGACTGGACGAAAAGAATCAAGGCACAAGGGCGTCTTTCCAGGTTTTAGAATCGGAATAACTCGAGCCACTTTCCAAGGTTGCGGTACAACTTCTTCTGTCCATAGATTATTATAAATGTCTAAAAGAGCTTTGGTGCCTGTCGGCCCGAGGTTTTTTAGCATATTGTAAGTAACGCCATCCGGCCCAGCAGCAGACTTTTGACGACATGAAGCAATTGCACATTGCAGTTCGCTTAATGTGAATGCGGCGTCTAGTTGAGGATGTTGTGCCCAATAGCAAGCATTAATTTTCTGCTTTGCTAACGCAACAGAATTATTAAATGTTGCATAATTTGATGTAGAGCCAGGTCTTCATCATATTCTTTTGTGATCGCTCCTGGATGAAGGCCTCTCCCAGTGATCTCCCACCCACTTATTTAATGCCTCCAAATTCCTTAATTTCGTCGCTACGCCTAACGCTTTGCCATTCTCTGCCGCGTTTCGCACATTTTGGTATCCATTCGGACGTTCTGAATGACCATCTGCGATCAGCCCTTCTCATGACTTGACCTGCCCTCGTCAATTTTTTTCCCTTTCAATATCTGCAGCTATAGGATATCGGCTGAGTTGGGACTCGCGTCCGGCGGGTCTCGACTTTGGTAGCTGGCACCAGTCATCGGACCCTTCGTCAAACTTTTGCAGAGACGAGAGCGCTCGTACGTGAAGGCAAAGGTTTATTTGCATAGAAGCATGATGAGAGATATCAAGAGAGCGATCAAGAGAGAACTTTTACAAAAAGTCTCCGGCTTGTAAAGCTCTGAGTCTGCCAGCACTAAGGCCCTCAAAACCGGTTGGTAAATCTTCATCTTAACACAGCGCACACACACAAACACAGAAGAATCGTGCCGCCGGTTCCTTATTCTTCTGTGTTCGTGTATGCGTGCTGTGTTAAATTGGAGGCATTGAGTCACATAATGCCCTCTTATGTCGAGAAGTTCAATTGGGGAGCACCAGTGCACCACACAAATCACGTGCCACGCCCTGACGACTCGAAATGGAATGTCGGCGAGGAGGTTGAGTCCGAAGGAGGGTTGGGGTGAAACGTCCCTGACATCGGCTGCAGCTGCTGGGAACACTCGTAAGAAGCGTTGATGCATTCGGGTGGAAGGAAGGCTGCCTTCAGATGGAAGGCCCACCTGAGTTGAGAGCTTCTACAGAGGCGCTGTCCCACGCTGACAAACACCGCACAACAAAGGGGCGCTCCTGAAACCTGCGTCGGTTTTCTCGCAACCGGACTCTCCAGGAAAATTGCGGGCCCCCTGCCTCTATCCAAGCGCGAATGCGGTGGAGACATCATTCGGACAGACAGGTGCCTGTACAATGACGTCTGTCGAGAAGAATTCCAAGGGCGGACGTAGCCACGGCAGCATTCCTGGCTTGCTCGGCCAAAAGCCGCCTCCAAGACAATGCGGCACGGCGTTCCTCAGTCCGAACGCCGATTCATGGGGACTCCTGCAGACCGACAGGTTTTCGCACAATGGCGCCTGTCATCGTGAATTCCAGAGCCGGTCGTAACAGCTGCCACTGTTCGTTATGTGATAAACGCTCCTGTTTTGTCCACTCTGCTATCTCTAAGAGTTATGCCTATCATATTTTGTTTCATCGCATGATGGTTGATCCTTGTGAGATTCCTTCTTACACGCAGCTGCCATCTAAGCCCTTTGCTTGCGAGGCCTAGATAACTCTCACGTGCTCCTGCGTCCGCTCACTCGCAGCTGTCGTACTAGGCTGCACCGAAGCAAGCGGAGAAACAACGCGATGACGTGAACCCGGCCTCTTCCGTAAATACGTTTATTGCTGTTGGGAAGTGGGACGCTCGTTGAGTGCGACGCAAAGAGACACCTGCCTGTATCGTTGCTCGAAGGCAGGCTCGGCGAGGTACGGCAATTCAGGCGTCTGTCTACGTAGCCGGTCATGTGGTCTGTGGCTTGACCACTTGGGCGTCTGCCTGGGTACCCAACGATTCATGAGAAGAAAAAGAGATGGTTTTAGACGTCGAGTCGTCTTATGTGAACGCGTAAGAGACCCTGTGTGTTTTTTGCATAGGCGGTAGAACACATTCATATGCTTCAGTTCATTTCAGGCTGGGCAAACATCATGGCCGCGGTCTCAAGGCAATTGCTTTGAGACCGCGGGTACCCGGGTTCATACCCTAGCCCCAGAAGGAAAATATATTTCGTTTTATTTACGATTCTTATGGCGCGCGCGAGCGCCAGCTATAGGTGAGGAGGGTTTTTTTGGAACACCACCAGCTACACAGGTGAGTCAAGTTTCAAGTTTTCAAGTTTATTCAACAACGACGTCAGTTACAGGAAAGTGTGTACAAGATTGGTAATACACAAGGAGCCCCAAAGTTAGAAACTGTCAGTGGGGCTCCCATACATGACGTTAACGGGAGAAGAAAGAAAATATACATCATTCAGTGGTTACGGTATCTTCGGTGAGAAAAAAAATGCACCGTGCGAAAAAACAAAAGTGAAAAATACATATATGTTTAGCAAGGCAAAAAAAAGGAAACTCTAAAGAACAAACAATCGCAAGTTCCAATACAAAACATAAGGACAATATAACATGTAGCAATTGTTATCGCTACATTAAAAAGCAGTTGCTAAGATGAAGACAATTGTTGCAAAAAATATTTCTTTACTTGGTTTTTGAATGCATGTTCCGTGGTTGATGATTTTATTACGTAAGGAAGGGAATTCCACAGCTTGATTCCCGCAAATGTGGTAGTGAACATACCGTAGTTTGTGCGAACTTTAGGCAGAAGACAGTTATCAAGCTCAGAAAACCTAGTGGTATTATTATTTACAAGGCTTTCCACGACAGTGCCATCTATATGCACATTCCTGCGAAAAAGCCTATACATCAGATCTGATAACTTCAGCTGAAAGAGGTGATAAAGAGGATGTATATTTAGATTCTGATAAAGTGGCGTTGCATTGGTTAAGAAATATGGCTGAAAATCATGAGTCGAAGTGCTTGATTTTGTAGGCGTTGTAGTTGATTGAGATGGGTGAAATATGTGTTACCCCAGGCTGATATGCAATAAGATAGATGGCTGTGAATATGCGCGTGATAAAGGGAGTGGATTATGTGTGGCTGAAAATATGAACGAGTTTTGATTATGGCGCGTATTCCAAAGGTTATCTTGCGAATGAGTGATTACGCATGAAGATTGAATTTCATATGCCGGTCAAGAATTACACCGAGAAACTTTGTACTGTCAGACATTGGAATTAAATTATCGTCCAGACGCACAGATATAGATTTTGAAAGTACAGTCGGGAAGGAATGAAAGACTACAAAAACGGTTTTTGATGGATTAATTCTTAGCATGTTCATTCGACACCAGAAACTTATATTATGTAGATCCACGTTAATGTTTCGTTGTAGCTCATCGACATTATTAGCATAAGTAAAAATGGTCGTGTCATCTGCATATAAGATACAGTCTGTAGCGGTCAAAACATTGGGCAGATCGTTAATAAAGAGCAAAAAGAGCAGCGGGCCAAGGATCGAGCCCTGAGGACTTTCCGAGCCTTGATTGACTTTCTTAGCTGCTGAAACATTACCGTCAATCTGAACAACTTGAGTGCGATTGCACAGATAACTAGAGATAAGTTGAAGTGGAGGGCCAGTTATTCCATACGATTCAAGTTTATGTATAAGAATGTTGTGGTTATTTGTGTCAAAAGCTTTTGTTAAATCAATGAATACCCCACCAACTACGAAGCCTCGGTCGATTGCCCCTTTTATTTTATCGGTGAGGGTTAGGAGCGCAAGCTCAGTGGAATAGCCAGGCCGAAAGCCATACTGTTTACATGTCAACAGATTAAACTTCGTCAGGTGGGATATTAACCTTGTATGCATAAGACGCTCGACTATTTTGCTGAAAAATGGAATAATACAAATGGGCCTATAATTACTCAGAAGTTCGCGATCGCCTTTTTTGTGAACAGGTGTTATTCTACCAACTTTTAGGCAATCGGGAAATATGCCTGCTTTAAACGTCTTGTTAACAATATCTGCAATGATAGGAGATAGCTCACTAGAAACTAACTTGATGTGAGATGGGCGGACAGAGTCAAGGCCAGGTCCCGTGGACCTGAGCGAAGTTATAACATGAAGAACTTCTTCTGCACTCGTAGGTCGCAAGAAGAAAGAATAAGGCTGGGGAGGTAATGTTGGTAATAGGGGATTTGTCAGGGGTTGAGAGGTACTGCTAAAATACTCACTGAACGCATTGGCGATATCAGTTGGATGGCTGTATGTCGCTGAATCAGTTTTAATTTTCGTTATCTGCTCACGACATTTCTTATTTAAGAATTCGTTTATGACCTGCCAGTTGCGCCTGATATCATTACCATTATCCAAAATTTTTATTTATCCATTATCCAATACTCTCGAAGTATTCTCGTTTTGCACATTTAAGTGCGGCTGCAAGCGTGTTGGAATATTTCTTGAAACGAACTCTAAGTTCAGAGTTAAATGGCTCACAAGTCACTCTTTTGTGAAGCTGGTTTTTCTTCAAGATACATCGAAGTAGCGCCCTTGTAACCCAAGGTTTTCTGGGATTACTGAAGTGACGAGCTATGATATGTACAGACGTGCATTCATCGATGCATTGTGTAACTGGAGTCAAAAATAGCTCATAAGCCTTTTCAGCGCAGGATTCACTTAGTACGACGGTCCAATCTGTTGATTGTACCATAGATACGAATTCTTGAGAATCAAAACATATCCTCTCTGTGTTCCTTACACTTGTAATTTTCTGTGCCTAAAGTCAGGAATATAGGGTAATGATCTGTTATGCTGTGCTCAATGACTCCTTCTGTGCTGTCCGTAGCAAAATTGGTTAATATGTGGTCAATTAACGTATTAGATCCTGCCATGTCACATCTGGTAGGAGTGGTTATTAAAGATTCAAGGCCATAACCATGTAAACACCCGAGATAATCAGAACATGACTGATTCCTAGGGTCGATAATGTGTACGTTGATGTCTCCGCAGATGATGATATTTTTGTTTTCGTTCGTAATCATGTGCAACAACTTATCAAACTGAAAACAGAACTCAGACCGTGAAGATGCTGGCGAACGATAAATGCACCCTAATACAGTGTTCCGGCCATCGACTGAGAAAACATTCTTGTTAAATTCTGACCATACAGATTCACAGAACATATTAGGAAACGAAAGGTCACTGCGGCGTTTGTATGACAATGACGATTTAATGAAAATGGCGGACCCACCGCCCCGTGGTGTAGCACGATAGCAGTGCTCTGCATTGTACCCTGATAGCGCATACAAGTTTCTATCGTCCGGCGACAACCACGTTTCAGATAAACAAATAAATGAGAAATTGTGATTAATTAAAGAAAGAAACGCAATGAGACTGTTGTAGTTTTTACGTAGACTACGAATATTCAAGTGTATCAGTGATAGTTTTGAGTTTTTATCACTGAAATTTTTTTTCAGAGCTTGACAAGAAAACATTGTTGTGCAGCTTTAAAATACGAAGCTGTAAATAGCAACACTAGTAGGCTAGGCGAAAACAGCAAGGTCACCCGCACTAGAGATAGGGTAGACGCGGCTGTCGTCCGTCCTTCTGGCCTTAATCACGCACTGGTCAGTCCAGAGTTGTTTCCAGCCTTTTGCTTTTTTCAGTTCAAGTGCCTGTGCAAACAGCCGTTTCCTTTCTTGGGTGAGATGATCATTTGCATATAAGGGCTTCTGATTGTTTTGGGAAAACCCAAGGGCCGCAGTCGTCAAGCGAGCCTTGCGTACTTTTTTCAAGAACTCCGTCTTTTTTTCTCGCGAGTAGAAGCGCGCGATAATGTTGGTGTCTTTTTTGGCTGGCACACGATGCACAGTATCAACACCTCAGGTGCAATTTTGCATCCTACAGCATCACCCACAGACCGAATAACTGCCAGACAGCTTTCACCTTTTGTTGCAGGGACACCTTTTATCTCTACATTATTTAGACGGGAGTACTGTTCAAGTTCAGAAACCCTTCGTGTCAATTGCTTATTTTCATCTTTCAAAGCCTTGTTTTCAGTAGCGAGGTCGGAATTCCGCTTCTTAACATTCTCGACAAGCTCGTTGAACATACTAAGGCTGTCACGCATCGCAGCGACCTCAGCGCGTAAACACTCTATTTCTTTTGCCAACTCAGCATTCGTCGGCATTGTGTACAACAGCACACGATTGGGCAGCAGGGGCAACGGTATGCACAGAACAAAAAAAAATAAAAAGTATGGTTGGGTGGAGAAATAAGACCAACCTGTGACGAAAGTAGCAGTAGATTAGCGACTTGTTCGCGACCGCAACCGCTGCTGCCAAATGTGACTCGGTTCCAGCGATGCTTGCTTATATGCGGGAACTTGGCCGGTAGAGGGCAGGCGCAGCACACCAATCGCTGTCGTGACGAAACGGTCCGCTGGCGATACACGTGCAGAGGCGATATCCTTCAATCCTTCAAAACAATACAAGCTTCGCTCGAATAATGCTTAAGAAGGGCAAACTCCCGCCTAAACGCAAGCTTCGCCGGGAAAAAAAGTGATGCTTATTCATAACAGCAAGACATTCGCTGTTTGCGCCGCGTATTCGAAAAACAAAGCATGACTGACCCCTCCGTCATAGGAATCGGTATAACACGAAAGTGACACATGTCGCCACAGAAGCAGTGGTTATTGTGTAGTAACATGAGAGCTTGTACAATGCCTATTAGTCTTTATTTATTTATTTATTTATTTATTTATTTATTTATTTATTTACAGTACCTACAGCGCCCGCGTGGGGCATTAGTGTAGAAGGGAGATAACAATTTCGAAATGCAGAAGGGCGACAATCCATTAACACCGAGGTGTACATAAAAGAAATACAGATACACAATGAAGCATCCAAGGGTGACAAGTAATAAACACTGACGTGTGTGGAGATACAGCAGCAAGGAAAACATATTATATATAATAAATACATACGCACACGCGCACACACACACACACACATTATATATATATATATATATATATATATATATATATATATATATATATATATATATATATATATATATATATATATATATACAGAGATAAATGCAGGCGGAGAGGGAAAAAAACAAAAAGAACCCGAGCTTAGATCGCTACAAAGATCAAACCAAAGTGTAGGCAACTTTAAATTGTGCTCAGGCTACGATAAAATATGATCTTCAAGCGCAGTGGCGAATGTTTCCCTGGACGCGGCTACGATTTCTGGAGCTAGTTTGTTCCATTGCTTAATTGATCGCGGGAAAAATGAATATTTAAAAAGGTTAATTCTGGAAGCGAACTCGCGCACTTTAAGTGGGTGATCAGTACGAGCAGATATATACGTAGGCTCCGATATGTAGTTTTCATTGTGAATACCCGTTAAACCA
This sequence comes from Rhipicephalus sanguineus, assembly GCF_013339695.2. Classification (NCBI taxonomy): domain Eukaryota; kingdom Metazoa; phylum Arthropoda; class Arachnida; order Ixodida; family Ixodidae; genus Rhipicephalus; species Rhipicephalus sanguineus. The sequence goes on along the minus strand of NC_051180.1, from coordinate 179,497,853 downwards.
TGGAATATTTTGTGAGACCGAGATAAACGTAAGAATTCGCGCCTGTCTTCAAGAAGAGGCCATCCCAAAGTATTCCTGATTTCGAAAGATCTCTTAGAAAAGTCGTAATCCCCCGCGACGAAACGGGCCGCTCTCAGCTGCACGCGTTCTAGAGCGTTGATGTTCACCTTAGTAAAAGGGTCCCAAGTGCTGCACGCGTACTCCAAATGTGGGCGTACATTCGACATATACAGGGTTTCTTTCAGGCTGGCCGGTGCTTGTTTAAAGTTGCGTCTCAAGAAGTTTAGTGTGTTGCTGGCCCTTGTTACGATGTAATCTATGTGGGCATTCCAAGTAAAATTGCTGGAAAAAATTACTCCTAGGTACTTATATTCCATTACAAGGGACAGCTGTGTTGTATTCATGGCATAGCTTGCCATCAGCGGGCGTTTTTTGTTTGTGAATCTTACGAGGTTGCATTTCGACAGGTTGAGTGTCATTTTCCAAGTCGAACACCAAGGCATGATTTTGTTCAGATCATTTTTTAGCAGTTCACTATCTGATTCACTTGAAAATTCACGGTAAATGCAGCATTCATCTGCGTACAACCTCACCCGGCAAGACAAATGTTCAGTACGGTCATTGATAAATATTAGAAAAAGCAGGGGCCCTAAGACGGACCCCTGTGGCACTCCAGATGATACAGAGACATCAGAAGAGCGGACACCACCATGTATCACGCGTTGGTTTCTATCTAACAGGTAGGCTTCCAACCACTTCCAGAGGGTATTTGGCAATTTGAGGCAGGACAACTTTAGTAGTAATGGGGTATGAGATACGGTATCGAAAGCTTTCCGAAAGTCTAAAAAGATGCAGTCAACTTGCAAACCCGAGTTATTAAAAGCTGCAATGTTATGGCAAAGTTCTATCAGCTGAGTGTCACAAGAAAAGCCAGCCCTGAAGCCATGTTGCGTTGGAATAAAGAAGCTATTTTCTTGAAGATGTGCCATTAAATTCGTATAAACAACATGTTCTAATGTTTTGCAAGCAACGCTTGTGAGTGAAATTGGCCTGTAGTTGCATGTTCTCGTTTTTGAACCACTTTTGTGAATTGGAATAAGATTTGCAGCTTTCCAGTCCGAAGGTAGAGCACCAACTTGAAGAGATATCTGAAATAACAGTGTTAAGAAAGGGGCGACAGATAATGCACAGTTTTTTAGAACGAAATTTGAAATAAAGTCAGGACCGGTAGCCGAGTGGATGTTTATCTTCCGTAGCAATATTGCGATACCATTTTCAGACAGCAGAATTTCTCTCATCTGAGCAAGCTCACGTACGTCATATGATTTGGAAACTGCGGCTTTTGTGCATGAAGACACAGAGTGAAAATAAGCATTGAAGGCCTGTACTTTAGCGAAAATATCTGCGCCGTACTCTTTTTCATCTATGACGCCAGGGATTGCGTCACCAGAGTTCTTTTTGCTCTTGACATATTTTCACATTTCCTTTGGATTAGTTTTCACTTTGTGACCTAGAGTGCAAAGAAACTTTTTATGTGCATTGCCCATCAATCTCGCTATTGTTTTGCTCAGTACCTTCATCTTTGCGAACAATGTAGGATTCGGCGAGTGGCAGTGCTTACGAAAGGCTCTATTTTTTCTGTTTATCAACGTACGAATCGCTTTAGTAATCCATGGTTTATCGTTTCGGCGCTGGGAAGTAATGACACGCGAGGGAATGAAGGTTTGTGTCAAGGCCAATATTTTAGTTTTAAAAAGATCCCACAATGCATTTACGTCTAGGCACGAACATTGAGCCCTAAACTCTGGGATAAAATTGTCTAGTTCACATGATATGGTTGCGTAATCGCCTCGTTCATAAAAAAAGACCTTGCGAGGCAGCGCAGAACGACAATTCCTGGTGGCACAGGACATCTTAACGACGACAACATCATGATCACTAATACCAGGAATAAATGTAACAGAAGACACGAGATCAGGTACATTGCAAAAAAATAAATCGAGTACATTTGCACTACTAACCATAATTCGCGTTGGTTTTTGCACAAACTGTAGTAATGAATGGGCATTTTTCATTTCGCGGAAGGTCGTGTACAGGAGGGATGAATTGAATAACACAGGCGTAAGCTGCTGCCATATCACGTCTGGCAAATTAAAATCACCTGCCAAAACAATATATGTAGTCTGTAGCGACAGGAGCACATTGCTTAAATTGAAAAGGGGCTGGAGGGCTCTCGAGCCGGGAGGCCTGCAGAAGGAAACGAATGCCACAGACGAGCCGTTGCTCAAGAGTACTTTGCAGCAAACAACTTCGGTTGAGCCAGCTTCAACGTCAACGAGGGAGCTAGATATAGTATTGTGAATCAGAATGAAAACACTTCCCCTATGCGCGTTTCTGTCCTTCCTGTAGACTGTGTAGCAGGTTGGAAAGATTTCATTGTCATTTATTGTGTCGTCTAACCAAGATTCAGAACCAAGTACTACATGTGGCTTTGTCGCTTCAATGAGGGCGGCAAGTTCAATAATTTTAATTTTTAAGCTACGACAATTTACCACAATACACACGATGTCATCCGTGCTGGATGGTTGTCTAGAAGTTGGGAGGGCCTTTTTTAGTTGCTATGGCTTAGTTTTAGTCACGCTGTCTGTTTCAGCATTATAGACAAAGGTTTCCTTGCCGATCTTTAGTTTGTTATACGATAGCCTGAAGTCCCCTCCCTTACTATTCGCAAATTGAATTAGTTTTCGCCTCTCTTGTCGAACTTTGTTGCTATAGTCATCGCTAATAGCAATGCTTGTACCTTTCAACCTCGAAGTAGTTGATAAAACACGCTGCTTTTCCTTAAACGACAGAAACCGAACTATAATTGGCCAATTTTTTGTTGCCGTGAAGCGACCGAGCCTGTGGGCCCTCTCAACCACATCAGCCGAAATTGAGACGTTTAATTTTTCTTCGCAAAATGCAAGTACCTTAGTCTCCGAATCATGCCGGGTCTCACGAGCTGCATCTTGAAAGCCAAAGATAAGGTTGTTTCTTCGAGATCTATTTTGCATATCATCTTCCAATTCTTGCAGCTTCGAAAACGTGGCAGCAACATTGTCGGTATTCGCAGCTAACTGCATCACCGTATCTTTCAATGGAAGCACCGATGGCAATTTGTCCTCAAAGACGTTCAATTTGTCCTCTATCTGCGAAAACTTTTGCTCGAGTGCTTCTTGCCGTGACGCGAAGGAACGAAGTTCCCCAAGAATTTCCATCTGCTTTTATAGCACCGTGGGAATTGCCATGACAGCGCTGAACATTTGTTTTTCTTGCTCAGAAGTCAGAGGGCCTGGGTTTTGTTCTACATCACGTGCAAGCTGCAGTAGTTTTGGCAGCTATAGCACCGTTTGACGTAGATGCACCCATGCTGACGCCTAGTTGCATGTCTCCATCGCGACGACTAACGCCCATGATCATGATTGAACCGCTGTGGTAGCTGACGGTGTGAACATATAATTGGACACAGCGAATCGTAGATCCCGCGTAAAGATGACATCAACAAGCTCATAATCAACACTTGTACCCGATATGCATTTCTTCAAAGCGTCGTAAATTAACGAGGGAAAGGGCACGGTGTGCGCTTTCTAGCAATGGTTAACCGACGCCTGCGCTCATGCGCTTCAGCAACACGGGAGGCAGAGGTTCGTAGCCTTAGCCGCAAACGCGTGCGTCCCGATGGCCGCTGTCTCCCTCCACCAAGGCACGACATTCGCCCGTCGAAATCGTGTCCTTTTTGTAACGCGTATTGCAGCGGTTTTGTTAGCCGGTGCTCTCGCAATCGAAGCAGTCGACGGCGGAGAAATCCCGTTGGTGCATGCGGAAGCTGGGGCCGTATTCTCAAATGATCGCAAAAGGCGGCGATCGCAAAAGTATTGCCTTTGGTGCGCGCTGACTGGCTAATAACCAAAACCGGAAAAGTAAGGGTGCCATCTAGTATTTCCGTCGACGTGACGGTGCTCTACGGTGCTTCTGACATTCCTGGAATAAACGAACACACCTTATCACCGACGGTTGGTGGTGAAATCTAGCATTTTAGTGGCATAGATGGTAGCTTCTAGTATTCAGTCCTGGGTGGATGTGCGCAGCATTCTTTTTTTTTTCTTAGAACGTTACTTGAACGTTATTTAAAATTGAAATACAAGTGATAAATTGCATGTGTTATATACAAATACAGAAGGAGGTCTCAAAGTCGCGAGACTGGGAGTGAGACCTCCTATAAAATCACTCATCAGAGGTACAACGCAATAGTAAACAGTAGTAAGGCGTTTGTGGTGTCCTGACTTCTTTCTTGTGTCCTTGTTTGCACGCCCTGTCTTTTTAGAATGAATACTTACCAACTAGCTCAGCTCTCTGTTATTCTAAGCTTCAGCAGTAAGGATAGAGAAATTTAGATATACAAAATGTACAGGTAAGCACGAAATAGCGAACGCAAGTTATACAAAATGGGTAGATAAGCACGAAAAAACTGACTAAGAGACGTTAGGTGAATGTTAGGTGAAAAAAACTTAGAGACGTTAGGTGAATGCGTCAAAAAAATAAATAAAAATCACTTAGCATATTTCAGAAAAAACACACTATAACAATGCCAATTGCATAGCGCTTTCGGAAATGCTGAGATAATAATACTTGTAGCAAAAAGCGAGTTATCAACAGTGTTCAGTGATTATGTAATCGCATCCTGATTTTGAACATACCTGAAAAAAAAAACCACGAAAACTGACACGGACACAACAAGTATAGAAGAACACACCACAGTGGTGAACTCGCAACTGCCCCAGCTTTCGATTCCTACACCCTGGTTTGCATGAACAGCTCGTCTGAACTAAACGGTAATGTTCACTTTATGTGACGCGCAGTTGATGTATCGTTTTTTGGAAAACAAACGCGAGTAAGTCGAAATGAGCGTTCCGGACTGCTTCGACGGCATATTGAACGACGTGACCCGGGAAGCCAACCCTAAATGAGGCAGCGACTCGTCTGGCATTCCTTGTCTACATTCCGGTTAATGCTGCTCAGATGTAATGAAACTGCAAGCTAAATTAATTTACGAGCTTGTTGTCTACCCTGGTAGAAACGAGTCTGACAGCACCGTTGCTACGATGCTGCATGAAGAGACAGGACCTGGGCAGGAAGGTTTCGCGATTAACATCAACTTGTTCTTGTGAACCGAGGCACTAAAATTATTGCGAGAAAAACGTGAAACAGAATGTCAAAGTGAGTGAGCGAGTACAGAAAAATTTGCCACAAGAGCTTGGGCAGTATTCTCGAGCGAGTGCTTTCAAAATATTTTGCGAGACCCGACGCTGCATGTAATTTTTGTGCCTTCTCGCAGATAGCTGTATTGTGCACCGCCAGAAAAGCATTGCGCAGATGTGCGGACGCGTCCGATTCATATACAACTTGTGGAAGTGAAGCCATCATATCTCCTAAGGGATTGTCCGTTCACCTTCTCGGGGACGGACAATCTACAATGGTTAAACCCTTCCCACTTTAGAGATAGTGGTAAGCTACCGGTCATTAGCTTGTCGTATACCGGCAAACCCCATCCTTAATGTTCTGTGGATTTCTTTTCATATGTAGGTTTTCCTGTAAGCACTTGGCCTTGATATAAAAAGTCTCTCGCGAGTTCAAGGGTGCGGTTGTCTACCACGAATACTCTGTCTTTCACTGGACCATCTAAAATGATCTTTGTCGTCTAAACATTTATCTTCTACCCTACATTGATGCTTCCTCGGCTTAATGCTTCTAGCTTTTAGTTTTTTCGCTACTTGGTCACCGTCATCGCTGAAGAGGACAACGTCGTCTGCAAACGGCAAATTACTTAGATATTCTTCGTTAATCTTCGTTTCGCTTTCTTCCAGATTTAGTTTCTTGAATACTTCTACAACGGAAGTAGTGTATGGCAATGCAGAGACTGTATAATTTGAACAGCCCCTTTTGTTCTATCGAGCAAGAGGAAGAGTGGAGGTGGGGAGGGGGAGAGAGTGGCAAAGCGCACAATGTTGTCCTGCTGCCGCGCGCACTCTTTCACACACCTTCCAGATAGGCCTCCGTAACATACACCACAGGTCAAGCCAACTTTGCTCATGCTGGAGTCCTCGGCGGTGCCTGCGGAATACACGGATATACTAGCGTTGTCTAGCGTGTTCGTCTTTCGCCTTAAGATATACAGGGTATCCAAAATATCATGCAGCACGATTTAAAAAAAAAAGAGGAACGTCGTTACGCTAAGCACACCTAGTGCATATTGCAGGTTCGGTCCCGCCGGCGGCAAGTTGTCTTGTCGTCTACTTTACTTTCTTCATATTTATATCATAATTACTACAAATAACATCCCTTATACTTTCCTTGGCTTGGCTGTCTGTTAGTTATTAATGCAGTACACCTCCCATGTGATTAGCTGAACTCTTCGCAGGATGCATCAAGAGCCTTATACGGAGTAGTGTCATACTAGTCGATTATATGTTTTGCTTTGAGTTTCCAAGAGGACTCTAATATCTGCGATGTCACTTTGTCGTCAGTAGGGCTATCCACTCGTGGCGCACGGTCGATAAACTGCGTATTGCGTTCGATGAATGCCTGTTTTCGGATTGGTCCTTGAAGTGTCTATCCAAACATACATTTTTTCGAGGAAAAAATAAATATACATGTGTCACATAACGCCTATGCCGTGTGTCTGTCACTGAAGGAGCAGTAAGCATCACAATCCACCTAATCCTACACAGCGAGGAGAGCTAACAATATTCAGCTGAAGCTTAGCTCACGCTACGTATATCCTGTCATAGCCAAGCTAAGCCACTACAAGTTTTTGTATTTCAGTAAGTGTGTACCCACTAGCCCAACAAAAAGTTTTACTAAGCTACGATTAATAGCTTATGAGGCATGAATAACGTGACTAGCCTGTCGCGGACATCATGAAACCATCTCCACCAGTCACGTGTGGCACATAACCACACACTGCGGCTTATGGTATTCCCCTGTGCGCCACAGGTGACACAGCCTACACCAACGCAAGCACAGTGAGAGCAGACTTTACAGCTTTAACGCGATAGCGTTAAGGTGCCCGTGTCGCAGAAAATGCGGTGCCAGCGTCGGCGGCGTTGTCGATGAGTGAAAAATTCTCATAAAAACACAGACAGAAGATCACAGCTCAAGACGAAGTGGAACCCAGGCAGACTGCAAGGCAGTCATGTATTCTACCACAGAGCCACGCCAGTGCGTCTAATTGCTTCGGAAAAAGACCGTATGCAAGCTTTGTATCGGGGCAACGCCAATTGAGTCTGCAATTTTGGCTATACGATTTTATAATAATATGATAAGCATTACATATGTGGACCTATGAATCCGCAAGCTACAGTCAACCGTTGCTCGAATACGCCGACGACAATCACTCCTGATATGCGCATCATGCCACCATTGCGTGTACTTGTCAGATACGTCGCATGTGCTTGTCAGTTTCATCTGACAGATTTGTCAGATAAAACTGACAAATCTGTCTAACGAGAGTGCAGACGTTACGTCGAGCCATGAGCCACCTTTTCGTGCCCGTGTACGTGTGCGTGGTAAGCCCACAATACACGCACAACTACTCAACTTATGCATTGACGTCGATCCAACTCGTAAGGCTTAGCTCAAAGCAAAAAGTCCGTCTTAGACTGCAACTACTCGCTGATTGCTTCGCATACAATCGATTCCCGCAATACGTGGGATCTGCGAAATTTTTTATTGCCTTATAAAACACTGAATGTCTATCTTCACTGTTCTTAGATTCACCTGTGGCGCATACCGACCTACGAAGAGTAGTGATATGCGGGTATGTGCCAACGTGAGTGCGGTAAAGGGTTTCATGATGTATGCGAAAGGCGTTTAATGCTATTCACGCCACGACGTGTCAGTTATGTTACTCACACACTCGTGTCCTCCTTTGCCAATTTTGGTATACAGAAATCTAAGGAGGCGACCAGGAGAGCACAATGTCGTTGGTGGCTGGAGATTAGATAGATAGATAGATAGATAGATAGATAGATAGATAGATAGATAGATAGATAGATAGATAGATAGATAGATAGATAGATAGATAGATAGATAGATAGATAGATAGATAGATAGATAGATAGATAGATAGATAGATAGATAGATAGATAGATAGATAGATAGATAGATAGATAGATAGATAGATAGATAGATAGATAGATAGATAGATAGATAGATAGAAACGGTGACGGTACCTTTAACTCGCTAAGTAATGCTTCGCATTTATTAGCAACCAATCAACATGCAAACAATCGAACAAATGCAGGTTCTTAGCTAAGTAAGTCAAATAATGTACTTATTTTTGTCTGAAGGCTACTGGGTCGTTAATGTCAGCAATCTCGAAATCAGTACCTCTCTTAATGTTCCAGACGGTGTATACAACCGTGTGTCTTAGACATACACCAGGCGTGACATCGCTGCCGACATTTGCTTATTTTGCCTTTCCGCGCAGGTTCTTTTCAGAAGTCTGCTGATTCCGTGGCCTGGCTTCTTCAATATGAGCGGAGGCCTGCCATCGCATTCAAATTCTACGTTGCAGACAGATGCGTGTGGGCCCATGGTGACTGTTTCTTCTGGTAAACGACAAGCAAGTGCCAACGTTGGATTCATTCAAGCATCTTGCCTGGCAACCACCTTCGTCAACTGATACTGCGGGGGCGGACGCACTATTTAAGCATCACTCAGACGGACTGCTGCTGGGGCGTGACATCGCTACCGACATGAGCTTACCTCGCCTTTCGGAGCAGGTTAGTTATCGAAACCCTGAGTCTCGTTACCAATGTTTGAATCGATGTGTGATAGCGGTGCCGTGCCCCGACTGCCTATTTCAGTGTTTGCAAAAGTACATGTGTTTGCGTGTGTTTACCTCTCGCGTCTTTGTTGTATTGCTCTTACTACTCTCCGGAGACGTGGAACTGAACCCTGGCCCTGGTTCGGCTACCAGAAGTAAAAGCGAAAGTGCCAGTCTTGAAGGTATTTACGATATTGCTCGCAGGCTACAGCAGGGTCAGACGCGTTTTTTCACTGAGCTCGAGGAGGTAAAGAAACAACAGCCTGCTTGTGCTACATCGCCTCAGGAATTGCAGAGTACCGTTGCTGCTCTCCAAAGCGACTTTCTAACAGTGAAAGAAAGCTCATTTGAAAATCGACGGAGACCGGTTGAAGTCACGGCGTCTCTCGAGGATAGCAGCAACAGGTCTCGCAGGAACAACGTGTTAGTGTTTGGACTGCCTGACCATGCAAATGAAAGCTGGCGCGAATCCGAGGAAAGTGCTATCACGTTTTTTAAGGAAGAGCTTAATTTTTATTGATCAGACTGTCACAAGGCAAGATGTTGAACGTGCCCACAGATTAGGAAAGTGCTGTGACGGAGAGAACCGACCTATTATGAACTCATTTCTAGACAAAGTTAAAGATAAAAGAGAAAAAAGAAAATGATAAAGACTACATAATTCGGGAGGATTTCTCTCCGGCTACCAGGCGTGCGCGCTGTAATCTGACTGAGTATGCTCAAGGTCTGAACTCCCTTTCAAGCTACGCCTGGATAAGCTTCATATGGGAAATACGACACCTGGCGTGTCGCTGTCAAGCTCCCGCCGTTTTGGGTAGGCTCGCCCGAGGTATGGTTCGCCCAGGTCGAGGCCCAGTTCTCCCTGGCGCACATCACGCAAGACCGGACCCGCTACGATTACGTCGTTGCCCACCTGGACGCACGTTATGCCAACAAGGTCCGGTATATCCTTGACAACCCACCAATGGCCAACCTCTATGCGCACCTGAAGACTGCACTTATCCGCCGCCTGTCACTCTCGGATGAACAGAAGATACGACAACTACAGTCTGCAGAGCTTGCTGAGAGCAAACTTTCGCAGCTCCTGCGCCACATGCGTGCGCTCGCGGGTAACATGCAAGTCCAGGATCCTTTCCTGCGAGCGCTTTGGCTCCAACGACTCCCGCCTCACGTCCAGGCAGTTCTGCAGGCTCAGGTTAGGCTACCTCTCGATGAACTTGCGGAGATTGCTGATCGCGTCATCGAGGCCTCCTTGCCGATGTTGTCGCCCACCATCCAGGCGGTCGCCGCACCGCTGAACACCACAGAGCTTGCGCGCCGTATCGACGACATCGATCGACAGCTCATCTTCATTCAACAACGCCGGGTGAACGTAATCCGATGCTATTTCACTTGTTCTTTGAGGGCAATAAGTATTGTGACCATGAAGTGCACAGTTTTTCCCCTAGGTACGCTCAAAATTCAGAAATCACGAAATTGGCGGAAAAGTGTTTTTTGCGGCCAAAATTTGTGTATTTTAACACGAAAGTGTTTTATGCCGGGGTCCACCAAGATTTCAGTGACGTATTTCCGTCACGGAAATGACGTCGAAAAAATATACACGATCAGATGTCAAAGAAAAAAAAGTTCCATCAACGGGCATCGAACCGACGAGCGCTCGGTCCGCAACAACAGATGCGGGGCACGCTATCCACTGCGCCACAGCCACAGACTCTATAGGCTTTACAAACGCGCCTTTTGTATCTACCACTCTCCCGGTCAGTGGGGTGGTGTTGCCCTCTGGGACCAGTAAAGTAAAGCAATTCTTCATTACTGTGGCCTCCACGATTAGCACCTGGAACGCGTTACACGTCCGTCCCATTGGGCGCATTTTCCATGGAAGTTCAATTTTGTGAAGGCCTTAACACACCGCGAGGTGGCGATCTTAGCGCAAGCGTCGTAAAAGCTTCGGCCTCGCTCATAGCATCATGCTAATCCAAACCAAAATTAGCTCTGCGACGCGCGCCTGCCTCACCTGGCTGTAACATCGCGTTCCCCGCTCACGCGCTGTCCCCGAGAAAAATCGCGGCCGGGCTGCTGCGGCAGCACGACGCGCTTTGCGTTTCCCTCTAGTCCGGCCGTGGTGTTCAATCACATTTTAACACGCCACGAGATGGCGACCAAGTTCTGCGTCCAAGTTCTGCGACCAAGTTCTGCGACGCTCTTATGGCTATCACTCCTCGTTCTCTGATTACGCTTTCACCGTTAACTACTACTAGCTACCACAAGGGTTTGTTAATCATTTAACATGGACGTTAGTCGTGGAGATGGAGATGTACCACCAATCATCAAAGTGGGTGCATCCACGTTAAACGGTGCTGTAGCTGCCAGGCATCAATTTACATTGTACAAACTCTGTTATATCAACGTACAATAAACATTCAGTTACTTCTGTAAGGGCACCGTTTACTTTCGTGTTATTCCGATTCCTATGACGGAGGGATCAACCATCTTTTTTTTCAGGCGAACAATCTTTTTTTTCACAAAACTAACTTCGTAACCATTGTTCTGTGTTTAATGCCTAGACGCACAGTAAATTTCATAGTAAATTTCATCAAAATGGGGAATGGTGACCGGGACCTCGTGTTCGATCTTATCTGGACAGACCCAGTTGTCATTCCTGGTATTAGTGACCATGACTGCGTCGTTGCCACTTGCAATAACAAATCGCTAAGATCAGCCCACAAACAACCACGAAAAGTTTATTTTTATGACGGACGTGACAATGCGTCGTTATCTCAAGAACTTTGTCGTTTCTACCCGGAATTGTGTGAAGTCGCCAAGTCACTCAACATTGATGAATTGTGCTCTGTTTTTCGTGGTAAACTGATGACTTTAGTTTAAGAATAGATTGCTTCTGAACTTTTAAGAAGTCGACGCCGTAAACAAAAACCATGGGTAAACAAGCAAATTCGAACTTTAATAAGGAGGAAACGCTGCCTCTATGCTGCATACTTAAAAAATCACAAACAGACTGTTTATGAAGAAATGTGCAACATAGACTAAAAAATAAAAGATGTCATTAAAGTAAAAAAGGAGAAATACATTTCTTTGCTTGATGTAGGGCTCAAAAATAATCCGAAAGAGTTCTGGAAAGGTATTAAGGTTAACAGTGAAGAGGTGCTTATTTTAGCGCAAAAAACGACACTGCAAGAAAGAAGACAGAACACAGCGCTACTCTCAGCTGACATGATTTATTGCGTCACTCCGCCGCTATCATGAGTGCTATCATTCGCTATCATGAGTGCGCTCAGGTGACCAAGTTGTGGTGGTTGTGCGCTTAGGGTGCAAGACGCATGTGCTACTGGTATCTGGTTGGTATAAAGAGTGGAGTGACGCAATAAACCATGTCAGTTTAGAGTAGCGCTGTGTTCTGTCTTCTTCTTGTGGTGTCGTTTTTTTTTACGCTAAAATAAGCACTATGGATTCTCACCAACTAGCCCACCAACTCAATCTGTTGAACAGTAAAGAGGTGAAGGCGATACCAAATCTATTAGCCGACGGACAAGAAGTGTTTGATGATTACGAGAAGGCTCGCTTTTTAACTCCTATTTTAAATCCGTGTTTTCTAACATGTGCGCCAATCAACTTCCTGTAACGCCAGATTTACCGTACAAGAAAATGCCCATGGTTGCTGTCACGTACAGTGGTGTTTTTAAGCTGCTGTTACGATCGGCCCCTAAGAGGAAGCGGCGTCCCCTGTTCTTCCTGGGGCTTCCTGCCTGCTGACAGCCGTTCAAACACTTGAATTGTCCTCCCAAGCCGGGAAGTGAGGCGCTATGCAGTCCGACGTATCATGGTTCGACGAGATGACCGCGCTGGTTTCCTGTCGCCCAAACGTTTCTTGAAGAGACAGCGGCGTCAGCGCGGATGACAACCAGTCCCGCTAATTGAGTGGTGAGGTATTTCGGAGCGGCGGACCTTTTAATGCACCCGGTTGTCCGAGCGTGTGACCCATTGCTTAACGGCCTTCACATGGCAAGGAAGGGGCTTCTTGTTGCCACAGGTGCAGAGTGCGGTGGCCACGCCCCAGTCGAGGACGTTTACATGGGCGGGTGTGGGCAGCACAACCTCCTTAGTTCTGTGTGCGATGTGACTTGACCGTCCCAACTTGGAGCAATTCCCCCGCTAGGGATCTGGGGAAAAGAGGCCCTCTAAAATGAGCCCCCGCTTGCTCATTCGACACGAAATCTTCCTCACGTAAGAAAATGTTAGTCATGTAAAACGAAAATGTTCATGTAAGGAAATGCTCGCCACGTAAAAATGTAAATAAACCCCGTTATGTTTTTCCTTCAGTCTCTTTATGCTGCCTCTGCATCTTCTTTCCGAGTCTCCAGTGCCTGAAAAGGCCGGTTGCAACACTGCTTAGTAACCTGAAAAACAATTCAGCTGGAGGCCCTGACGGTATACCAACCAAGGTAATCAAAGCATGCCCTCTGGAAATAGCTAATTTCTTAGTCGTCTTGTACAATAAGTCACTACACATTAGTTCATTTCCAACCCAATGGAAAGCGGCAGGTGCATTCATAGAAGCGGTCCCAAGCATTCTATACAGAACTACACACCGATTTCACTAACTTCTGCATGTTGGAAAACATTAGAACATATCATTTGCAGTGCCGTGATGAAACAACTCCAAAACAATAGTTTCTTTTCACATGCTCAACATGGATCCAGATGTGGCTTGTCCTGCACAACGCAATTGGTTGAATTTTGCCATGATCTCTTTTACTCCTATGATTCTGGATTTCTAGTACACTGCATTTTTTGAATTTCAAAAAAGCTTTGGATACTGCTCGCCATGATTTGTTATTGTATAAATTATCATCTCTGTACTCACCCTGCTATAGTCGATTGGATTAGATTACAAATTACCTTTCCGGAAGAACACAGCATGTTATGATTAATGGTGTTAAGTCAACTGAAGTAACCGTTACTTCAGGCGTGCCACAAGCATCTGTTAGGGACCTTTGTTATTTTCGGTTTATATCAATATTATTGTACATGGTTTTCAATGCAACGTCAGATTGTATGCTGATGACTGCATCATTTATAAGAACATAACAAATGAACACGATGTTAATAGCCTACAAAGCGATTTAAACACACATCAAAGTTGGGGTTGCACGTGGTGTATGTCTTTCAACGGTGCTAAAGGTCAATTTATATCTTTTACCCGCAAACGTTTGCCTGTAAGATCAGGCTATTATTTGGACAATATACTACTTGATCGGGTGCAACATTACAAATATCTTGGGGTTTATTTTTCAGAAAATCTGTCCTGGACTAGACGCATTGAACGTGTAACCTTAAAATCTTCCTGAATGCTTAACCTCATTAGACGCAATTTTCACAAAGCCCCCAAAAGCGTTAAAGAACAACTCCATAATACGAATGTTCGCTTAATACTTGAGTACGATTGCGCAGCATGAGACCCCAACACCTCCTGTCTTATGAATAAGCTTGAGCGTATACAGAATCACGCAGCCAGGTGTGTCTCTGGTTTTTAAAACTATGAAAGCAGTATTTCATGAATTAAAAACAACCTTGGCTGGAAAACTCTAGCTCAACGCCGCTTAACAACAAAGTTAAAACTTTTCTACCGAATTTACTCTCACAGGAATTAATAAAAACTTGTACATTTCCCCCCTCACTTCATCTCTACGCGTTGTGATCATGAGTCTAAGGTACATGAAACGCGCTGTCGCACGAATGTGTTTCAATATTCATGCTCTTGCGCACACCTCTATGCACTGGAACACACTTCCTAAGGGTTTATCTAATTGTAAAACATTATCCCAGTTCCAATCGTTCTTACATTCTAATCTACCGTGAGCTATAAACTACATGTCCCCTTTGCTTTTGCTGTCCTTTTTTTCTTTTCTTGGTGAGATTGTGCCTGAATTATTTGTTGCCACATTTCCATACTGTATACACCGCTTTGTAATTAGCTCATATTTTCATCTTTGTATGTGTGTATGCATACATTTTGTTAGGTGAATATTTCTTCTCCAGTTGCCCCCCTGCAATAATGCCGTCCTGGCGCTGCAGGTACTTGTATAAAAAAAAGGCTGTATATATTTTATGTAACCCAATGCTTTCCACTCAATGCTGAATACACCTTACCAGTGAAATCCGAGCCGTCCAAGAAAGATGGAAAGATTAGGAAAAAAGGAGGGCACTGAATAGTAACAAAAGAGAATAGAGAACCAAGAGATGGAGACGAAATGCAAACGCCCAAATTCCGCGGGTGGTTCAGCCCCGGGGAGGAGCCGGCAACGCGAAGCCGACGCTGCAGAGGTGGCTCCTGTAAGAAAGGTGCATTAAATGTTCGATCGATCGGCGGCGACTGAACCCCCAGGATCACTGTTTCCTTGGACATAACTAAGCCACGCACGGCTAAACGCGATGGTCTAACCCCCTGCGCTACGTGCTGTGAAAACACAAAAAACCGGAGGAGGGGGGGGTGCTCGTAACTCTGATGCCACTTGCGTGGCTGTAATAATTCGTTCCATTAAAATAAGAGTAGCAAAATACGCTTGATAACGGTCGTTTTACTCTTCACGTCCGTGAGAAGAAAGTAGAATGCATTGTGTAGTGTTCACGCACATGAAAGCTTCGCGGACTCAATCCCACGCCAGGGGTAGGTTCCTCGCGTTTAGAGCCAGAGGGCAAGCAGCGAGAGGGGGATTGATGAGAGGCTCCCACACCGTAATACATTGGTGAGCGTAACGGGATAACGCCGTAGAAACGGCCGCAGCCGGTGCAAGTTACCAGAGCCACGCTGTAAACGCTCTCCGATTCCGCTCTCAGCGCAGAAGACAATCGTGATAATGGGTTCTACTCCCGACCCCAGCAAGCCCTTTGCCCTGAGGAGGCTGTGAAACATCACTCTAGAGCTCTCCCAGCGCTCTGCTTTCCTGCTACAACTGGCCGCAAACTTCCTGAAGTAACGATACTGCTGCGCAGTATCCGCATGTGGCATAAAATAAGCGTAAAAATGATGCTCGGTTGTGTAACCACGTCGTCGGGCATATGCGTTCATAGGCCGTGAGAGAAAATAAAATAACGAACAAGTAAAACGCCAAACAATACAGATATTTGGGAATAGAGAATTTTTAAGGTAAAGTTTGACAGTGAAGCCTACGTGGTAGGCCAACTACTATAGCAGAAGTGTCCTGGCGAATAAGCTTTGCTAATTACCAAAACTGCGAGGGAAACAATTTCCAGGTATGCTGATCAATTTTGAGGCGACAGCCCAAAATTAACGCAATAACGTTTAATGAAAATCGGGTAGATTAAATGGAGTGCTGACGCCATCTCCACCACTGGTGAGGGAAGTGGTTAGTGGCACATCTTAGGTTGCGTAGCGCTGAATTGTATAATATGTCACAAGCTGTGGCAGCTTAGTTGGTCATGTGTTGCGCTGCTAAGCTTGAGGGCATAGGATTGACTCCCAGCGTCGACGGCCGCATTTATATAGGGCGAAGGTACGAAAAGGGCCATGAACATAAATTTAGTTGCACATTAAAGAACCCCTGCAATGATCAGGAGCTCCCCACTACGACCTGCCTCATGATTATATCACTGCAATGGCACGGAAAACGCTCCAATTCCTTTTTGATAACCTGACTGTGTGCCTCCCGTAGTCCTCTGGTTCACCAGTGCTGATGTTCGGCTTTGTTGGTGGGACATAACAGTAAAGCATTTGAAGAACCGGGACACAGGAAGAACAGAACTCGAGCCCTAACTTTCAACAGGTGGGTTTATTTTACTAATCAAGTAGGTGTTGCAAGTTAGCGCTCGCGTTGTGTTCTTCCTGTGTCCCTGATTTTAAAGCGCTCTACTGTTATTACTCCTGTAATCCTGTTTTGAGGTGTAAGTGCTTGTAGTCATAAGCGTTGCACTCACTCCTGCCTTAGCCGTTTGCCAGGCAGTCGAGTTGACATTGGGCTAGTCTGAGTTCCTACATCATTCGATCATATGCAGCTCTACAATTAAGCTGTAAGATTTCAGGCAGTGTGGTTGGTGGCCCTGCTTTCGGAGAACATTGCCGAGCACATGAGTTGGACAATTTCTTTAATCGTGGAGGCAATCCCATAATCCCATTACGCGCCTCGGTGATCTGTGTTCTGCCGTCTTCCCCTTGTGTATACGTCTATACCGGGGTCTTTAAGGAAATAAAGGGACATGAGGTAATGTAACCACTTCAGATAGCCTTTAGTGGCCCGAAAGAAGGGGAATTGTTCAAGAAGCTCGTTTGTTTATTAGATGCAACCAAATAAATGCATAAGACAATTAAGTTAAGGAGAGCATAAGGGACACTATTCGTCTCTTTGTTTTGTGGTGTACTAATTATGATGTAAATAGAAACGTGCTAAAGTACACGAAAAAACACCTTTGCCGTCGGTGGGGCCCGATCCCGCAACCTTCGATTTACGCGCCCAATTTCGGGAGCCCTCTACTACGGCGTCTCTCCTAATCATATCGTGGTTTTGGGCCGTGAAATCCGAGATAATATTATTATTAATATTATTAATATTGTAGCGAAGCGTTCGAACTTGGTAATGGGTCGTCCTCTCGAACATCTTCTAGTGGGTCGCCCTCTTGGGCTCTTTTCGAAGAGAACGCAGCTCGCGCTGAGAGTCGGCCCCGCCTTGACTGTCGCTGTCGAGTATCGTCGCCGCTAATAAACCTCTTTATAATTTGGTGGAGGTGCTGGGCCTTCACAACTTCGGCCCTCATTCGATGCCCCTGGCTCTTCGATCCCGTACCCTGCCGCCTACGATGCCTCAGGACGCCTCCCAGCAAACGCTCCCGCCCGCACCGACATGTCCCGGTGTCCCTCGTATTCGCGACCCTCCAGTCTTCACTGGCCCCGATGGTACCAACGTGGAGGACTGGCTCGCGATTTACGAGCGCGTGAGTGTCCCCAATAAATGGGACGAGGCAGGAAAACTGACTAACCTGGTTTTCTACGTCGCGGGTGTGGCGGGCTTGTGGTACAACAACCACGCATCAGATTTTACAACGTGGTCCGACTTCAAGACCGCCATTGTCAGTGTGTTTGGCCGCCCTGCCTTTCGTAAGCTCCAGGCCGAACAGCGCTTACGTGAACGCGCTCAGCAGACCGGTGAATCATTCACCAGTTACATTGAAGACGTCCTCGACTTCTGTAAGAAAGCCGACGCCACCATGTCTGATTCTGACAAGATCAGGCACATCATGAAAGGCATCGACGACGACGCCTTCACCATGCTGCTCGCCAAGAACCCCAGCACAGTGGCAGAGCTCATAACGCTCTGTCAAAGCTATAAGGAGCTGCGCCGGCAGCGATCGATAACCCGTCGCTCTCCATCACGCGACGCCGAGCTCGCTGGCTTGTCGACCATACCCGACCACTCCGCGTTGCTCGCAGAGATCAAGACCTTCGTGCGCGAGGAAATCGTGCGCCAGTTCTCTCTGTTGGACTTTGCTCGCCCTCGGTACGCTCAACAGCCGTCGACCACCCTTCTGCCTCCCCTCCGTCGAGCAATTAAGCAGGAAATCGCGGAGGTCATATCCGAGTACCACCAGAACCATCCGGCTCCTGCACCTTTGAGTTACGCCCAAGTTGTCGCAAGAACGTCCCCACCAATCGCTACGGCTGCCCCACACATTTACGCCGAAGCTTTCGCTCGACCTCACTCTTTCGAAGCGGATGTACCGGTAATCTACGCCGACGTCACGCGCAGGCCACGACTGCAGCCCACCATGTAGTCCTATCAGTTGCCGCCACGTCAATCCCGTCCTGCACCATGGGCGGGCCCTGCCCAAGCGAACCGATGGCGCACATCTGACAACCGCCCCATATGCTTCGCATGCGGTTACGCCGGCCACGTGGCGCGCTATTGCCATCGCGTGCAGCCGCCTAGAGACGTGTCGCCTGCCACCAGCCAGTCGAACCGCCCATATTACGACCCACCTACGCCTCCGTCGCCGACGTATCACCCAGCTGCATCTACCCACCGGTCACCACGACGCCGCTCGCTGTCACCGATACGGCCACGGCCGGTCCCACGCGACCAGGAAAACTAGTCGTCGCAGTCCACGAGGCAAAGGCTGCGACGCTATCGAACTGCGAAAGCCCTCAGCGAAGCCCATCGAACGTGATAGACGTTTTTTGGACGGTGTTCGCGCATCTGCCCTTATCGGTACTGGAGCCGCCGTATCCGTTATGGACGCAAAACTAAGCCGCCTGCTACGAAAAGTGACGACGCCACTTTCCGGACTCTCCTTCTGTACAGCCAGCGCCCAAAATATTCACCCGACGGTGCTATGCACAGCCCGTGTCATCATTCAGGACGCTCTGTACGCTGTCGAATTCATCATAATTCCTTCATGCTCTCACGACGTCATCCTGGGATGGGATTTTTTCGCCCGCCACGACGCCGTCATTCATTGCGCACCAGCCGAATTAGAGCTCTCACCATTGTCAGATTTGACGCCGGCAAGCAGTTCATCGGCTGCGACCAAGGTATTCGTCAAAGACGACATCACAGTTCCTGCAAATTCGTCAACGGCTGTGCCAATCTATTGCACCGGTCTCTGCGACGCCGTTGCCCTTCTTTCTCAATGTGACCGCGTTTTCACTAGGAAAGGCTTGCTGATGCCATTTGCGACCGTGGAAATAACTCAGGGCGACATGAATATTTTTGTGACCAACCCATCCCCGTTCATTGTTACGTTGGTGCGAGGAGAATGTCTCGGCAGAGCGGAGCCCCTCGAAGACGCACAAGTTATAGACGCACCGGGTGACACGTACTGCGCCAGCTCCCGTACGCTCAGTGCTGTTTCGACATCTGATTCGTCATCCGCTGATGTATTTCGTTCCTCGATTGCTGACAACCTTACGTCGAACGAGCGTTCCCAGCTTCTATGCCTGTTGGAAGAATTTCGTTCTTCGTTCGATGTCGCGCAAACTTCTCTCGGCTGCACATCTGCTGTCACCCATTGCATCGACACCGGCGCCCAACCACCACTGCGGCAACGTCCATATCGCGTATCTCCAGCAGAGCGTCGTGTAATTAACGAGCAAGACGACGACATACTTCGCCGCGACGTTATTCGACCCTCAAACAGTCCGTGGGCGTCTCCTGTCCCTCTTGTTGCGAAGAAGGACGGCTCTGTGCGGTTCTGTGTGGACTAGCGACGACTGAATAAGATCACCCATAAGGACGTTTATCCCCTACCTCGAATAGACGACGCCATTGACAGCCTGCAAGGAGCAGAATTCTTTTCATCGCTCGATTTGCGCTCAGGGTACTGGCAAGTCGCCATGGCTGATGACGCTCGACCGAAGACAGCCTTTGTCACGCCGGATGGCTTGTACGAATTCAACGTCATGCCGTTTGGGCTGTGTAATGCGCCCGCAACCTTTGAGCGCATGATGGATACCGTTCTGCGGAACTTGAAATGGCACACGTGCCTGTGTTACCTCGACGACGTGGTAGTTTTTGCCCCGGACTTCTCCACGCATCTTCAACGCCTACGGCATGTGTTGACGCGTTTGAGCGACGCTGGGCTACAACTGAATCTAAAGAAGTGCCAATTTGCAGCACGGCAGCTGACAATACTGGGCTACGTCGTGTCCAAGGACGGAATTCTCCCCGATCCAGCCAAGCTTCGGGCCGTGTCAGAGTTCCCCAAACCTACGTCGGTCAAAGAACTGCACAATTTGGTAGGACTATGCTCCTACTTTCGGCGCTTCATCCACAACTTCGCGACTATCATATCGCCGCTGACGAAGCTCCTTGGCAGCAACGGGCCCCTCAATTCGTGGTCGTCAGAGTGCGATGGCGCTTTCGCAAAGCTCCGTAGTTTGTTGACGTCTCCTCCGATGCTACGCCACTACGACCCTACGGCCCCTACAGAGGTACACACGGACGCCAGCGGTGTTGGCCTCGGCGCTGTCCTGGCGCAGCGCAAACCTGGGTTCCCGGAATACGTCGTGGCATATGCAATTCGTGCGCTTTCTAAAGCTGAGACCTACTATACCGTTACGGAGAAAGAATGCCTGGCAATCATCTGGGCCCTTACGAAGTTCCGACCTTATTTGTATGGTCGCCCATTTGATGTCGTCACCGACCATCATGCACTGTGGTGGTTGTTGTCCTTGAAGGATCCCTCAGGCCGTCTCGCCCGGTGGGCACTTCACCTGCAAGACTACGACATCCGCGTGCTGTACCGCAACGGACGCCAGCATGGTGACGCCGACGCCCTGTCCCGCTCTCCCTTGCCTGACGACAATGCCCACAGCTCAGTGTCTCACTTTGACGTTTCTTCCCTAGGCATTCACACCATCGCTACCGAACAGCGCAAGGATCAATGGATTGACTCACTGATAGACTTGCTGACTGATCCATCGGCCACACCATCCTCTCGCGCATTGCGTCGTGAAGCCGACCATTTCGCCGTTCGCGACGACTTCCTCCACCGACGCAATTACGACAGCGACGGTCGCCAGTGGCTACTAGTAATACCCCGCAGTCTGCGTTCTCACATATGCGAGTCGTTCCACTCTGATCCGCAGTGTGCACACTCTGGGGTATCGAAAACCTACCACCGCATTCGCCAACGGTACTTTTGGCGGGGAATGTACCGCTACGTGCAGAAGTTTTTTCACTCCTCCATCGATTGTCAGCGCCGCAAAACTTCAACGCACCTGTCGCCGACAGGTCTGCTACCTCTACCTTGCCCTGACCGACCGTTCGGGCGCGTAGGCGTCGATTTGTACGGGCCACTTCCTCTGACGTCCGCTGGTAACCGCTGAGCCATCGTCGCTGTAGACTACCTCACGCGATACGCTGGAACTGCCGCCCTCCCTGCGGCTACAGTGCGCGCTCGATGTGGCCTCCTTCTTGCTCCACCGATTCATGCTGCGTCACGGTCCACCCCAGGAGCTGCTCAGTGATCGAGGCCATGTCTTCTTGTCGGAAGTCGTCGAAGCCATTCTCAAAGAGTGCAACATTGTTCACCGCAAAACTACTGCTTACCATCCGCAGACGAATGGCCTGACCGAACGCTTTAACCGAACGCTCGGCGACATGCTCTCGATGTATGTCGCCGCCGACCACACAAATTGGGATGCCATTCTGCCTGTCACAAAAGTCGCATATGCTTAACATTGCCTGCGCATAATGTCCTAAGGTAGGCCATGAAAAGGGTTTCTTTTTTTTTTCACTTACGCCCAAGGCGAAAAGCGCTCTAATTCTGCTCTAAGAATGGTGTGCCGTGAACGTACGCGCACCGCTTAGTGCGTGTTAGCGTGAGCCGTAAGACGAGCATCCGAGCTACGTGACGTGCTTTTTTGTCTAGTATGGAACGAATTGCCGTGAAGGTCACCGCCAGCAGAGCCAAAGCCTTAAGACGTGCATCCGAATTACGTGTCAGATCATGTGCTTTTGTTTGTGTTGTGTCTGAACCACCGGACGTTGTGTCCGAGCCACGTTGCAGATCATGTGCTTTTGTTTTGTCTATTGTTAAACGGCTTGCCGTAAAAGTCACCGACAGCGGAATCTGAATCAGGGGACGTTGTATCCGAGCTACGTCTTAGACCATGTGCCTACACGACCGCGTGACTAGTGTATTGTGTGTGAGTTAATGGTTCGCCCGTGAAGGACACCGCAAGTGAAGTGTGAACCATGCCCGGTAGCAACCAGTGCATACGTGACCGTTTCAAGCATGCATCGACACTACACTAGAAGCTGGGACCGGCGGCCGGAGAAACATAAAAAACGGCCCCATCCTATGCTTCATCAGTCTGCTCTGCGCCGGAGAAGAGATCCACGCTGGGCAACTCCCGGGACAAAACGCAGCCACCCAGCACCCCCGATCATCGTGCAGCCGCCGCTGACCCATCTCGCCAGCTTCGACGGTCGCTCATGAACGGCGCCGGTGTTGAAGGACTGTGCTGCACCCTGTTACCTATGTCATTCGCTTGAACTTAGTGGACTGCGGACTCTAATTATTTGCTCGGCTCTTGCTGTTGGTAATTCATTTGATACTGCTCAGTGTCTTGACATATTTGAATTTTCATGCATGCTGCACTTATCTGAATAATTGTGGAATGTACAATTAGTTCACCCTTGTATTCTAGGTTAACTGTTCTGTTCGATTGGGAATATCTTTTTCTTTGTTTCAACTCATTATTAAAGTTTTTTTGGTGATCGTTGATTGGAGAAGGCCCTTGACTCTTTCATACCGGCGATTGGCGCAAGCCATACACCAGAGGCCCAACCCCCATGCCACATCTTGGGAGAAGCTTGTGCTTCGGCCCCGAGTCGTGACACTGCCCTTCTTCACGTGCGCCTACAATACCGCCCCTCAGAACACTACTAATTTCTCACCCTTTTTCTTATTGTACGGCAGGCACCCGTCGCACACAACCGACACAATCCTTCCCTACAAGCCGGATCGATCTGAATGTGCGCCTATTTCTGCCACATCCAGACTTGCTGAGAAGTGTAGTGAGCTCTCCAAGACCTTCACTACGCATAACCAAGAGCGGCAGAAGAGCATTCGCGGTGACACCAACACTTCTGCCCCCACATTCCTCCCTGGAGCGCTCGTTTGGCTCTCTGTCCCTATCACTGCAACTGGCCTCTCTTCCAAACTACTGCCCAAATACGAAGGCCCCTACCGTGACGTCGAACGCACATCCCCGCTCAACTACCTGATCGAACCCGTAGAACCATCTTCAGAGATGCGCCGTCGAATATAATAATAATAATAATAATAATAATAATAATAATAATAATAATAATAATAATAATAATAATAATAATAATAATAATAATAATAATAATTATTATTATTATTATTATTATGATTATTATTATTATTTACCAATTGAACTACGACGGTGGAGCTTTGTTGGGCATTTCTGTGCTTGTAATCTGGCAGTACGGTGCCTTGACGCGCGGTCTCCGCTTTAAGGCTCATTCACACATGCGACTTGCACCGACCGAAAAGCGACTCAAGGCGACCGATGTTCACACCTGCGTGAGACTAATACCCGTCGCGACACAAAATTCACATCTGCCCTCATATGGCTCGCATTTTCATTGCCCCGCAAGATAATCTGACGTCCTGTTCCTGCGCATGTGATTGGTTCAGAAGTTTGCGACTGCAGTCGCGCGACTGAAAACTCGAGTAGCGAGCGCCTGAGCGAAAGCAGTCGCTTTGCGGCCAAAGCGGCCATTTACGACCGATCTCTCTGCTACTAAGTTGGTCGCGCGACCTGTGCTAGCCGCAGGTGTGAAAGGGTGATGACATTAGCGGCGTCTGCTACACTCTATAAGAGCGGTAACGTTTACTAAGAGTGCACATTTTCACAAATTTGTGTACCTATAAAATAGACGTCATCTTGTAACCTTCGCAAAATTAACCTTGATTAAAAATGCACATGTTCAATTTTAAAATGGAAGTTACGGAAATAACATTTATTACCCGTTCACAGTATCGAGCGTTCTCGCGTAAAAATAAAGGTTACGTCTTACAGTACACGGTATATTGTTTACAGAAAACGGCTTGCAGGAGATTTTATACGGCCATCGCTCTGCGCCTCTTCTTTCCTTCGCTGTACTTTCTTCGACACATTCCAGGAGGTTACGCTCATCGCATGATTTGACCAGCCAGATGTGCCACAGCAACGGAAGCACAGCTTTCCACTATTTCGCACTTCTTGCTTCGCGTGCCTCGTGTTTTTTTTCGTGCTTCTTGTGCGGTTTTAATACACCGTCTATATACGTACGCTGAGAAATGCGAAAGACGTCACATGGAGGGTGCTTCTCGGAACACACACCCTGGCGCATTGTAATAGTTCGAGTACATGACTGCTTATAGAACGTGACATTTGCGGTCACCGAGACCAAACGCGTCGCCTTCGCTCATTCGAAGAGGCAGCTAACAAAACACTCGCATATACGAGGCGACTTGGAGTTAGCATGCACTACAGTAATCATCAACCGCGGTTATTATTAATATGAGGTCGACCCGTCAATATCAATGAAGACCAGAGATTTTATAGCAGTATCATCCTATACGTGTTAGGCAATCCTCTCTTGGTCCAACTTCTATGCAGTTTAAACATAGGTTGGTGTGATCATAACACTTAAATTATTTTTCTCCTGCTCGTGCACTTTCACTGACTGCGTGATTCGTGTGTATCAAACTATGTGTTATGTCATAATAAATACCAGTCGTCTATTTGTTACAGGGCTATTTGCTTTTTTGTTCGCCTTCAAATGTGGGATCGGCAATGGAAACGTGGATACTGACAAAATGTGAAGTAGACAAAGCAGAGAAGCTGCGGAAGGCGGTGAAGAAGTGCGCGGAGAGTTAACATGTTCCTCGCGGCGAAGACTATAGGCAAAATTGATATACAAACCGCTCGTATACGGCGCGGTTGCCATACGCAGGCTCACAGCGTCTCACCGCTTTACTAGGGCACCTCTAAAAGACGCGGGGCGCTAGCAAGAAAAAAATCGGCAGATCCCACGCAGTGTGGGAATCGAGGTAATGCGAAGCAGCTAGCAAAGAGCTGCATACATCGTCTTGTTTGTCATTGAGGCTAATGAACTCATTCATGTCGTGACATCTATTTCGCTATATATCGCGAGATTGCCATACATGCATGCGTGTATAATCTGGTATATACCATGCTAATGAAACATATATTCTGCTACATATATCCGATGCATGACTTGCTATTTATGTTCGTCACGCACTCCCGTCATGCCATACCAATTTAGGTGTATATCCAGTAAACAAAATGGCCGGAGTGCACCATGAGCGTGGCGTCTAAATCATACCCTAGATGACCTGCATGTCATGATTTTCGTGTTACCACCTGTTATTTATGTTCGTCACACAGTCACGTCGCGCAATACCAAATTTGGTGTATATCAAGCTAGACAAACGGCCGCCAGCGCACCATGAGCGTGGCACGTATGTCATGCTGTGCATGACATGCGTGTCATGATTTTCATGTTAACTCCTGTTATGTATGTTCGTCACACAGTCACAAGTCATGCTGTGCATGACATGCGTGTCATGATTTTCATGTTAACTCCTGTTATGTATGTTCGTCACACAGTCACGTCGCGAGATACCAGTTTTTGTATATATCAAGCTAGCAAAACGGCCGCCAGCGCACCATGAGCGTGACACGTAAGTCATGCTGCGCATGACATGCGTGTCATGATTTTCATCTTAACTCCTGTTATGTGTGTTCGTCACACAGTCACGTCGCGCGATAGCAATTTTGGTGTGTATCAAACTAGCGAAACGGCCGCCAGCGCACCATGAGCGTGAAAATGCGAATCATGCTGTACATGACATGCGTGTCATTATTTGCATGTTAGGACCTGTCATTATGTTCGTCATACACTCTTGTCACGCCATACCAATTTTGGGTATGTATCAAACTAACGGAACGGCCGCAAGAGCTCCAAAACAGTGGCATGTAAATCATGTCGTTCATGACATGGATATCATGATTTTCATGTTATGACCTGTCAGTTATGTTCGTCATAAAGTCATGTTGCGCCATACCAATTTTGATGTATATCCTTTTAATGAAACGGCCAGGACAGCACAAAGTCGTAGGCGGCTAGATAGATAGATAGATAGATAGATAGATAGATAGATAGATAGATAGATAGATAGATAGATAGATAGATAGATAGATAGATAGATAGATAGATAGATAGATAGATAGATAGATAGATAGATAGATAGATAGATAGATAGATAGATAGATAGATAGATAGATAGATAGATAGATAGATAGATAGATAGATAGATAGATAGATAGATAGATAGATAGATAGATAGATAGATAGATAGATAGATAGATAGATAGATAGATAGATAGATAGATAGATAGATAGATAGATAGATAGATAGATAGATACGCTCAAAGTCGCAGAAGTTCGCATTTAAAAGCCGGCGCGGCGGCATTAGTGATAGTGAATTTACCCCACCCGGTTATGTAGCAGTACGCAATGACCGATCAAGTGGTAAAGGTGGTGGTGTAGCGCTACTGATTCGTTCTGACATCAAATTTTTGTGCTCCCCGAGACACCAGATGTTGAACTAGTTTGGTGTAAACTATGTTTAAATAAACTGTCAATAATTGTTGGTGTATGCTATCGTACACCAGGTTCTTCCTTAGAATATTTACAAAGGCTTAGCACATTTATGCACAAACATGACATCGGTACCTCAGAATTTGTCTTTATGGGGGAGTTTAATGCACCGGGTATTAACTGGCAAACGAAAAGTTGCACTGGGCAAGAAATTTCTATTTGTAGGGAACTTGTATCTATTTGCCTAACCCTGGGCCTAACTCAAATTGTACAATCTCCTACTCGCCACAACGCTCTCCTAGACCTCGTTTTCCTCAGTTCTCATTTAGTTCAAACAGCATTTCAGTGCGACGTAATTGATGGCATTTCCGACCACAAAGCTGTGCACATATCGCTTCCATCCCGTCTAATTAAACAGCAGCCTAGCATTACGCAGTTTCATGATTTCGTTCATGCTGATGATGCCTCTATCACAGATGTGCTAGCTTCCAACTTTGATTCTTTTCAGGCACTTTGTAGTCATGGTCACGTTGACACTTTAGTCAGCGCATTTGAGCATGTCGTGAAGTTATGCATTGATCAATTTGTTCCTCTCAAAACCAAAAAAAGAAATCCGCAGATTCCATGGATGAATCGCAGCTTGCTGCAAACTTCACGTCGCGTTCGTCGTCTGCGCCGTTTGAAAAAGACAGGTAATCCAGGTGTTATCAGTCGCTTTAACACTGCTGTGATAGATCTGCGTAAAAAAATGGAATGTGCTAGGAACTTTTATTTCCAAATTGAACTTCCAGCATTATTAAAATCTAACCCACGCAAATTCTGGTCTTCTATTAACCCCGCTAGAACCGATACAGTTTCCTTTATATTAGATGGCACGGCAGTTTCAGACCCTATTAAAGGGGCCCTGCAACACTTTTCGAGCATGCTCAAAAAGCGCTGCCGATCGGTAGTCGAGGCTCCCGAGAACACGCCAGCCAAATATTATAGCGATGCGCACGGCCTGGAATTTACAATAAATTCTCAAAGTCAGCTGAAAATCGCTCCCTCTTGTCTCGACAAATGATGTATTAGTCCGCAAAATATGACGCGATTGTCGGCAGTTCCACCATTGGCTGATGTTATAATCACGATAACACCCTCATTATTACTTTCGTTGTTAATTTTGAGTTCAATAAGTAGATAATATGTACGTTTATATTATGTTATCGCGTTAAAAACACCGAACAAACATTAATATTAGCACTTCCGGTCTCACCGACAGCTCGTCTGCTCGTAGTTGCGTGGTTCCGTTTTCTTCGCCATGCGCAGTGCCGAAAACGTGAATATTTCTGTGCTTTTGACCATCGCCGGTTGCCGTTGAGAGTGGCAGCCGTTCGAGTGTTGCCTCGTCAGCTGAGAACTGCATCGTCGGCACGTTCTCACGACCGACCGAGGCACGGGCGCAGCGTGTCTCCGATAACAATGCTGGCGTCCGGTAATGGCGGCGCTTCGGGGTCGTCTGCCAGTGCCGTCTTACGAGGCGGTGTATCGGAGTATGGGCCGAAACCGATCTCAGCTGTCATTCGTTCCAAACGAGCGCGCACGTTTGCTTCCATGGTTGGCAGAGCGATGAAAACACTACGGCGTTTCGAGGTGCACACCCAACATTACCAAACCGACGCGCATGATGATGATGATGATATGTGGTGTTTAATGGCGCAAGGGCCAATTGATGGCCAAAGAGCGCCAGTTCATGAGACAAAGGATATGAACAATGGTTGCGGTAAGTAGCTGTATAGGGGCCTTAAAATTCCTCGCGCTAAAGGCGGGTAAAACATATATATATATATATATATATTAAAATCATGAGAGTGACGTGAAATATGTGTAGTGGAATGGATGACAAGTGGTCGCAAGAATAAAATTATGAAGATATGACATCAGCACGAATGCCTCGTCAATGCCCTTGACACCAAGGGCCGCGAGGCAAGTGCTGTCTTTAACGTATTCACCGCAGCAGCGACCTCTATTTAGAGGCCGTGCTACGGATCACCTTGATATATGACATGAAAACTGGGTACATCGTTTAAAAAAGCAGACAGTGACTGATATGTAAAAATCGAGTCCCTACCGATGAACATTGTAGGGTGAAGTGGAAATTGCTGTCGGTAGGGCAATGAGAAGTGCTTTTTTCTGATAGCATCGAGTTCCTTGCACTGGATGAGGACGTGAAGGACCGTGAGTGGCTGACCACATCTATCACACAAAGGTGGCTCGCCACCGGACAGAAGGTGTGTGTGTGTACTGTATGTGTGACCGATCCTAAGTCTGCAGAGTGTAACTTCTGTGTGGCGTGATTTTGATACTGGCGGCCAATTACCCAGATGCGGTTTGACAACGTGTAGCTTATTTCGTGTATGCATATCCCATGTGGTTTGCCAAAAGACTGAGCTTTCTTTTCAGGACGTGTTTTAGGTCTAGTGGGGGAATAGCTAAGGATGTATTGTGACTGTTTTCGTGGGCGGATGCTGCTAGCTGGTCCGCCAACACGTTGCCTTGTATCTCGCGGTGCCCTGGCACCCAGCACACTACGACATGTTGTTCGAGTGCGTAGATCGTGCTTAAAAGAGCATACAGCGAGACAAAGACGGGGTTTTTGTGTCTTTTCAGACTTTTTAAAGCTTTTACCACGCTTAGAGAATCTGTGTAAATCACTGCCTTTTGTAGTTTTAATTGTTGAATGTGTTTAACGGCCGCAAGTATCGCGTAAGCTTCTGCTGTGAAGATACTTGTTTCTGGGTGTAGAATACCGGAATCTGTAAAGGTTGGCCCAACGGCTGCGTAAGACACAGAAGTATTGGACTTTGAGGCGTCCGTAAAGAATTCTGCACAAGTGTATTTGTGTTGTAGTTCAAGGAAGTATGTACGGATATGTGCAATAGGCGCGTGTTTCGTTACTTCCATGAAAGAAAGGTCGCAGTCTATAAGCTGCCACCGCCACGGCGGTAGTTGTGCAGCGGGAGCCAATAGACAGTGTTCGAAAAGTGGCACACCCGTTTCCTCAGCCAAGCCCCTCACACGAAGTAAGTAGGGCTGCCGCACCGAAGGACGGTGGTCGAAAAAAGGCAGAACTAGATAAATAATTTATTGTGGTGTGTGAGGGGTGTTCTTTGTCTGCGTTCACTTTGAGATAGTATACAAACGACATGTAGGATCGCTGCAGGTGGAGCGACCACTCGTTCGATTCGACGTAGAGGCTTTCCACGGGGCTGGTGCGAAAAGCACCCGTAGAAAGACGAATGCCCGAGTGGTGGACAGGGT
Source organism: Rhipicephalus sanguineus (assembly GCF_013339695.2). NCBI lineage: Eukaryota > Metazoa > Arthropoda > Arachnida > Ixodida > Ixodidae > Rhipicephalus > Rhipicephalus sanguineus. The sequence goes on along the minus strand of NC_051180.1, from coordinate 179,467,517 downwards.
CAAGCATCTTCAAGGCGCTTGGTGTCGCAGACTGATATATTATCGCCCCATAATCTAGGCGCGTGCGTATGAGGCTTTTATAAAGATTCATCAGGCACTTCTTGTCACTACCCCACGTAGTGCGTGACAACACCTTTAGAATATTCATGGTTTTTAAGCACTTGTTCTTTATATATTTTATGTGTGATATGAAGCTTAGTTTCGTATCTAGAATTACGCCGAGGAATTTATGCTCCGTTTTCACAGGCAGCCGCTGACCATGCAGATCAATGTCCGGATCGGGGTGGAGGCCTCTCTTTCTCGAGAATAATACACAAGTACTTTTTTGCGGGTTAAGGCTGAACCCGTTCTCGTCTGCCCATTTGGTTACCTTGTTTAAACCAAGTTGCACTTGCCGCTCGCACATGGAAAGGTTGCAAGATTTATAACCGATCTGCACGTCGTCGACATATGTGCAATGGAACATATTCCGTGGAATACACAGACGTAGGGAATTCATTTTTATAATAAAAAGTGTGCAACTCAGGACACCACCTTGCGGCACTCCAGTTTCCTGGACAAATATTCGGGACAAGACATTACCCACTCGAACACGGAAGGTGCGATTGGACAAATAGCTTTCGATTATGGTCAACATCTTTCCTCGGACACCTAAGTGGGATAGGTCTCTTAATATTCCAAAGCGCCATGTGGTGTCGTAGGCCTTTTCCATATCGAGAAACACCGAAAGGAAGAATTGCTTGTGAACAAAAGCGTTGCGAATTTGTGCCTCGATACGGATAAGGTGGTCAGAGGTAGATCTACCCTCTCGAAAACCGCACTGGTAGGGGTCAAGTGATTTGTTTGCTTCGAGGAAATGTATAAGTCGGCGGTTTATCATCTTTTCAAAAAGTTTACATAGGCAGCTCGTTAGTGCAATGGGCCTGTAGCTCGCAACGGAGGATGGGTCCTTGCCCTGTTTTAGAATAGGAATAATAATGGCTTCTTTCCAGGCCGAGGGGATCTCACCGGAAAACCAAACAGCATTATATAGCGACAGGAGGGTTTTCAGTGTTTCAGATGGCAGGTGTTTCAGCATTTCATATACAACACGGTCGGAGCCTGGGGCGGAATTATTGCAGCAATTAAGCGATGCTTGTAGCTCAGCTATGCAGAAAGGTTCATTGTATGCTTCGTGTGTTGCGGATTTACGCTCTAGTTTCTCTTTTTCGATTCTTGTTTTGTATCGTTGGAAAGCTTCCGTGTAGTGTGACGAGCTCGACACGTGTTCGAAGTGTGCACCTAGGAAGGTCGCCTGGTCTTCCAAGCTGTCACCTTGTGTGTTTACTAGGGGAAGTGAATGTGCTTGTCGGCCTGCTACCCTACTAACCATGTTCCAGACTTTAGCCTCCTGTGTGTATGAGTTAATTCCCGATAAAAATTTCTGTCAACTTTGTCTTCTTGCCTGTCGGCGAGTTCTCCTGCCTTGTGACTTTATGTTTTTAAAACTGTCCAGATTCTCGGCTGTCGGCGAGTCCCGAAGCAGCCTCCATGCTTTATTTTGTTTTTTGCGCGCGTTTCGACACTCAGTGTTCCACCATGGCACACGTCGTTTGCCGGGCAGTCCAGCTGTTTGTGGGATACACTTCATTGCAGCATCAATGAAAAAAGCTGTAAAGTAGTCTACAGCTTCATCTATGCTTAAAGCACGCATGTTGGTCCAACTTAAGAGAGCCGTTTTACGAAACTGTTCCCAATCGGCTTTGTCAATTTGCCATTTGGGAACCTGTGGAGGACATTCATTTACTATTGGGGTGCTCAGAACTATAGGAAAATGGTCACTTCCATAGGGATTATTAATGACTTTCCATGTTAGAAGGGGCATAAGTGATGGAGATGTGATGCTGAGGTCTATTGACGAGTAGGTATTGTTCGCAAGGCTATAGTATGTTGGCTCTTTTTTATTCAAGAGACACGTGCCGGAAGAGAAAAGGAACTGTTCAATTAGACGACCTCGCGCATCGCAGCGGGAGTCACCCCATAGACAGCTATGCGCATTAAAGTCCCCAAGTACAAGGTAAGTTTCAGGGAGCTCATCTATTAAAGACTGAAATTCATGTTTTTGCAGTTGGTAATGTGGAGGTATATAGAGAGGGCAAATGGTGACGAGTTTGTTCGAAAGAACTGCTCGAACAGCCACTGCCTCAAGGGACGTTCGAAGTGGTAGATGTGTGCATGCTACTCCTTGATTAACTACAGCAGCTACACCACCGGATGACGCCACGGCGTCATCTCGGTCCTTCCGAAAAATAATGTAACTGCGTAGAAAGTTGGTGTGTTTGGATTTTAAGTGTGTTTCTTGTACACACAGCACCTTTGGTGTATGTTTGTGTAAGAGTTCTTGGACATCGTCGAGATTTCTAAGCAGTCCTCTGACGTTCCATTGTATAATTTGTGCTTCCATATTGGATGTTAGGTAGTGCTGTGTGTACAAAAAGGAAGTGAGTGTTGTTTAGGTCGAAAGTTAAAGCTCAAGTTGCAGGGCCGTCGTCGGGCCCCATTGTCGGCTTTTTGGTTTTCTTAGCGCGCTCCAGGGAGCTACGCCGCTCTTTCGGTGCCAAGGGCACCGGAGTTGTGTCCATTGCCTCGTTTGAGGCACTGGACGCCCGCGTATGCGAGCTGCTGGCTTGTTTGTCCGACCTCGCCTGGCGAGGCGTGGTCGTGAGACCCGACGACCCTGGAGTCGCCGGGATCTCTGGCTTGGCAGGTGGAGACTTCGCCTGGTGTGACGAAGTCTTGGACGCCACCGAGCTGGAGGGCGATGTGCTCTCCTTGGCCTCTACGGTGCCGGAGCTTGTAGTGGCCGCCGGTGTGGTCAGATTCAGAGTAGGCGGGGCAGCCTTCGCTGCTCCCACCATGGGGGCGGGTGGTGTTTGCCTCGGCACGCTGCGCGTGGTCCGGGCAACCGCGATAGGCCGTTGTGGTGCCGCCCCCTGTCGCACCACTTCGGCAAAAGACGTTTTGAAAGCGAAGGACGGTGAAAGACGTTGTCGCGTTTCACGGAACGTTATGTTCTCTTTGACTTTTAGCGTTATTATTTCTTTTTCTTTTCTCCAAGTTGGACAGGCTCTGGAATACGCAGGGTGGTCTCCATCGCAGTTCGCGCAGTGTGTCTCATCGTGAGTGCATTCTTCGGCAGAATGGCCCGTTGTTCCGCATTTAGGACAAGTAAGCTGCCCTCGGCAGCTCTGTGACGCATGACCGAACCGTTGGCATTTAAAGCAACGTCGCGGGTTTGGAATGTATGGTCTAACATGAAGTTTCACATAGCCGGTTTCTAGAGTCTCAGGTAGGGTAGTAGAATTAAAAGTGAGTATTAAATGTTTCGTCGGGATTTCGTTGTTGTTTCGCCTGATTGTGATGCGCTGGACATTTACTACATCTTGATCTTTCCATCCATCTAAGAGTTCTGCTTCAGTGAGTTCTACTAGGTCTTCGTCGGACACTACGCCCTTCACAGTGTTCATTGTGCGATGTGCTGTCACAGAGATCGGAAAACTGCCAAAAGCCACAAGGTGTCCTAGTTTATCGTACTGTTCTTTGTCGCGGACTTCAAGAAGAAGATCTCCGCTTCCCATCTTCGTAGCTTTATAGCCTGGGCCAATTGCATCCATCAGCGACTTTGAGACAAGAAATGGTGACATAGTTCGGACTGTTTTGGTTTCATGATTACTGTGCACAACGTGGAACTTGGGGAAAGCCTGCTTCTGTTTAGCGAAAAGTGATGTATCTTCGGTGCGCCACCTTTTGAGGGAGCGATCAGGATGTGAGGGCAGAGCGTTTGCCATGAGGGACTAGTAAAGTTCGGCGGCGATGGTGGCCACCCACCACCGAGCCCAACAAGGGGACGCTACAAGGTTGAATAACACTTGGAGACGCCAGCCATGCATCGCCGCTATAACCAAATATACCTATCCGAGGTTGGATAACTACACAAGGTTAACCCTCGCCGCCTGGAAAATTGGGAAGTAAACGGAAGAAAGAAGATGACAGGATAGATTTAATGTAAGAGCGAAAGACGAAGATGTAGGAAGAGAGACATAGGAAAAGGCGACTGCCGATTTCCCCTGGGTGGGTCAGCCCAGGGGTGCCGTCTACGTGAAGCCGGGGCCAAAGGGGTGTGTTGCCTCTGCCGGGGGGCCTTAAAGGTCCAATCACCCGGCGTCGGCTCAACCCCCAGGATCCCCTTTTCCCCGGACACGGCAAAGCCACGCACGGCGAGACGTGGGAGGGGTCGAAACCCCCCGTTAGCTCGGGTCCGTGGTGTCGCTACACACCAAACGCCTGCTTGCGCAGACGCCCCTGCGGGGAAACCGACGCGCAGTTTTCAAGCACGCGCGATACACAGCGCGATCGACTCCGCTCGACGAGAACGACGCAAGCCGACCGGAAGGGGCGGCACAGACCACGTGGTTGTGCCGATACGCCAGAGAGAAAAAAATGAAAAAAAATGCCGCCGGCGCTGACGTCGCCTCCTCGCACCTCCGCCCTCCCTCCCTCCCCTCACGCCACGCGCAGCTTTCCGCGTGCTCGCTGCGTTGAGTTGAGAGAGAAAGCTGCGGAACGTGATCTCTATAATTTGGTAACACCACTTAGACTTGACGGATTCGAAAAATTTTTGCGGCATATGGCTCGTGAAGAGTCATACGTCAATAATGGGACTATTCCAATATAACAAAGAAAGGTGTTGCAGGGCCCCTTTAAGATAGCTAATGCGTTCAATATCTATTTCAGTCAGTGTTCACGCACGACAATAATGCTCTCCCTTCGCTTAGAAGTTCTAATCCAGAGCTGTCCGTCGACGATCTGGTAATTAACACAGAGGGTATCCTAAACTTGATTATCAAGTTAGATACGAAGAAGTGCACTGGCCCCGATAATATTCCGAATAGCTTTCTGGTGCGATACGCTCTGTGGTGTTCACGTTATTTGAACATCATTTTTAACAAATCTTTGTCTTCACGTACAGTCCCCGAGTCCTGGAAGTTAGCCAAGGTCCTGCCTCTGCATAAATCAGGAAACAGACAACTCCTCTCCAACTATAGACCCATATCACTTACTTCCAATTCTGGAAAGCTGCTCGAACACATCATTCATAAGCACATAACTGAGTTTCTTGAATCGAATAATCTTCTGTCCTGCACACAACATGGATTTCGTCGCGGCTTCAGCACAATAACGCAACTGGTGGAATTTTCACATGATATTATTAGTAACTTAGATATTGGTAATCAAATTGATGCATTATTTATAGATTTCTCGAAGGCTTTCGACACCGTTATACACAGCAAGCTTATAGGTAAACTAGAGGTACTTTTAAATAATCCGCAATTAATTGACTGGTTAGCAAGCTTTCTAAACTCGCGCTCTGAATTCGTCTCATTCAATTCCAAGTCCTCGTCAGCAGTAGAAGTTACATCTGGTGTCCCACAGGGCTCCGTTCTCGGTCCCCTATTATTTCTGATTTTTATAAATGACCTTCCCAGCAATATTAGGTCCCAAGTTCGCCTGTACGCCGACGACTGTGTACTTTACCAGGTAATTACTTCTCCTAATGATCATGCCATACTTCAAGATTCTTTCTCGCAGTTTTGTTCTTGGTGCTCGGATTGGCAGATGCAGATAAACTTCCAAAAAACAGTAGTTTTGTCTTTCACGAACAGCCATTCTCCATCACAATATGCATACTCCAACAACATCGCAGTTCCCCGAGCACAGACATACAAATACCTTGGCGTTATGTTCACATACAACATGCAATGGTCGCATCACATAGATTACATTACATCTAAAGCATTAAAAAAGTTAGGTTACTTAATACGTACATCATCTGCATCGCCAACATCCATCAAATTACTAATGTACAAAACACTGATCCGCCCTATATTAGAGTACGCTTCGTGTGTGTGGAATCCATACAAAGTGTGTGACGTGAATAAAATTGAATCTGTCCAAAGGAAATCTGTTCGCTTCATTTTTCGTCGCTACGACCATGATTTTTCGCCCTCATCTGCAATGAAATCTTTGAAGTTATCAGCATTGTGCGCTAGGCGTGATATTGACTCTTTGAAACTTTTGCACTCTTATGTTCATTCATCATGCCGGCTATCTAATGATAATTACATCGTGTATGCTAATGCTCTTGCAACTAGACGTGGTCACAATCTTAACATAAGGCCATTCTTCGCACGTACTAATATGTTCAAATACAGTTTTTTTCCGAAAATTATTGTCTACTGGAACGATCTACCCGGTTCTGTTCGTGAAATGAATATGTCAGATTTTTTGGAGGCACTTGAATGACATTGTTGTCCTATTTTTTTTTCTTCTTTTCATTTATGTACCCGATTGTGCTCAAGAGGTGGCGATATTTGTTCTGAAGAAGAACTTGTTGTGATGTTACTGTTATTCTTTCCTATTGTATGTACCCCACTCCTGCAATAGCCCTGCATTGGGCTGCAGTATTTCAAAATAAATAAATAAATAAATTAGCACTTTCAAAGAGTGCCTACACCTTAAGGTCGGCGCGTGTATCGAGGCACCCTATCTGGAAGTGTGAACCAGTGACACTCTAGCCATGGCGGCGAGTGTGGCGGCGAGTTTGTGCAGTCAATTCTGAAACTTTGCTAACAATGCTAATCGCACCCTTGGTTACTTTCGATGGCACGTGCGTTTTGCACTCTTTTCCATAAAATTAATCCTTCATCCAAGATGTGTTCAAATATCAATTATCAGTCTGAGACCCGCACGAAGCTTATCCCTGTAATACACTGGATGCGGTTATGGATTGCGCAGCTAGCTATAATTATTCCGATTGTTCTTATCACAGCAGTGTCATGCGCACGTCACAAACTTAAGTATAAGACATCTTCAGGCTTACCTTCAGGCGATGCCTTAATCTAAATTTTATCACTCTGCTTAGCCCATCATTGCACTTCACCGCTGACAAACAATCCTGCCGACTTAAAGGGCGTTACCACCCACCTGCACAAACTGTTGATTATCGGCGCTCGCTTTTAACGCGATAGCGTTAGAGAGCTCGTTTCGCAGGAATTCCACCGTCGGCGTCGGTCACGGCCCCGTTTGTGAGCGAAAAATCGTCCGTGACCGAAAAATCGAGAAATATGCAAATAAAATAGACAATTAAAATATTCCGTCCCATTGAAGATTGAACCCGGGCCTTTGCGTGGCAATCAGGTGTCAGAGCCGTATATTCCTTCGGAGAGTTCGGCGGAGGGGCGGAGCCAACAACCATCCAAATTTAGCGGCGGCGCTGTCCGCCATTTTGTGCCGCGGCACTGTAAGCTCGCGTTGGCGTGCGCCCGCAACGCTCCGTCTCTGGCTAGGTTTCATCTAAAAAAATAACTACTGGTAGCACGAATATTTGATTATGTTCACAAAAAGGTATCTTTAAGGCTAGCTTTGCGAAGGGGCTCAAACTGATCAGACTCGAAGTGAACCTGCAAGGGACGCGCACACATGCGCACCATGAATGCGGATCTAATTGGGGCTACTAATTTTCACACTTACCTCACAAAGGCGGGAGTTGTCGTTGGCTTTCAATTTATCCCGCTTCGTTCGTACTTCCCAAACGCGGCGCCGTGCTCGATTCCTGTCGCCTTGAGGAAAACGGTAAAGGGCGAACCCTTTCTTCAGCGAGTTAGAGCAGCCTACTGCGCTGCAAGCCCCCATTGCGACGTCCGTGCAGGTCCACGATGTTCCACGCAGCCGACACGTGCACGAACAGCAGCAAAGACACACCAGGTCGGTCACAGAGGAATCATAAATGCCGACAGCGACGTGACGGGTACAGCATCACGACAAACCTCGGCACGAAATGGCGTCGGCGGCAAGTCGGCGGCGCGGAAGCGCGCTGTTGCCAGACTGTAGTGCATCAGTTCCCAGACTGGCGGCGAGATCAAAAGAGCGCCGAACTCAGGTGTCAGAGCCGTATATTCTGTCAGGTGTGCTACCACAAATCCACGATGTCAATTGCAACTGCTTCGAAAAAAAAAAAAACACTACATAGATGCAACGTAGTGGAAGGAGTCTCCTTAACGCATTTTGTTCGGCAGGTGTTATGACGACAAAGAGCCCATTTGGCGAATTGTACGAGCACTGGCGAGGCCATCAAACTACGTTTTTTGCGTGACGCTATGCTTCGAAAAAAACCGCGATACTCCAACCATCTCCGCTAAAAACACACAAAAACTTGCAAAGAGCTTCAAAAATGGACAACAATGTTCATCTAGCGGAAAATAGCGGAATCAAGCAAACAGCAAACATTAGATAATGTGCTGCTATCTGTGAGGCCATTGTGAGAAACATGTCTCTACTCTAGCAGAGGAAAGTGTTTTAGACCGAAAACCTACACCATTTTTATGGATACATCTCGCGCGCGCGCGTGTCTGTCTGTGTGCGTGTGCGTGTGTGTGTAACAACACACATTAATAAGTACGCATTTAGTGGTTGAAGTGCGCACTAGGGGCCGGATTTCAACTCGTAAAGGTGAAGCTTAAGGGTCCCCCAATTTTTAAGGCAAATGCCTTACACGCCTCATCAAATGCGAAAAGCGACCGTCAGCGTCGGCGTCGTCGGCGTCAACAGGAGTGATGCAAAAAATCATCATGTAATGGCGTCACCCTATGACATCACGACGTCGCAGGTCGTCAAAGTCAGTAGCCTCATTATGAAGTCTCGATAACTTCACAAAACCTGACCTCACATGATGACGCCATCACTCGGCATCATCGCTTGGTTAAAGGTGGGCCGATCTCAGAGGCACTGCAAACCAACGTGAGCCGCACAAATCTTCCAACGTGTCCACGAATTCGGATAGATGGATGGATGGATGCTATGAGCGTGCCCTTTATAACGGGGCGGTGACAAGTGCGCCAGCAAGCTCGACAAATACATTTTTTCTTTCATTTTAAAAAAAAAATGCTGGTCTAATGCCTCTACTTCGATTAAATCTATCTTACTACAGAAAAAGAAAACCTAAATTCACCGTCCATTTCTCTGCCCTTTACCGCAAAATTTACCACTATTTATTTTTGTCCTTTCTCTCTAATTTTCTGCCACCAATACTCTAACCGTCTCTTACTTATTTCAATCGCGGGTGTGTTGAGCTTTCCATTGTTGTCCCTAAAATCCAAGGCTTCATGTAGGCTCGTGCCCAAACGTACACCTGGGTGGATGTATCCACATTCAATTAGAACATGCTCCGCCGTTTCCTTATCTTCCCCGCAGCATGTGCATTGTTTTGGTTTAGTTTGGTTTGGTTTGCTTTATTCAAGGCAAAATTGAACAAGATTGCCTTGAGGGACACGACTAAAGGCTAAGTAAATGCCTGACTTGGTTGTGCCACCTTGGCAGCAAAGCAGAAGCATACAGTAGGAACAGTAGGCAGAAAATTACATCACGTGTTATCTTACACGGGTACCATAGTGGAACAGAACTTCCAGAAGTATGACTAAAAGCACAGAAATATAAACAGAGTCCTTATTCGAGTGGTGGCAAGTACAAACTAATGCATGTTTTTTTATCAAATAAATTAACAAGAAACTTCTTGACTAGGGTTTCGAGTTGCTCTACAAGACAAATTAGAGTATAACAAACAAACAGGCAAAGGGACAATAATGAACAAGGTGTAACGAATACAAAACATCAATGAATAACAAATTTGAAAAATCAAGAAAAGCATCACTTTGTTCAACTAGAAACTCTTTTGTTATTTTTTTAAATGCTCTAGCTGAAGTTGTATCTTCCAGTAAATGTAGTATAGTTGGGTGTTTGTTTAATTTGTCTGGAATTTGTGAAGCTAATCGTTGGTCACCGTAGTTCGTACGTGATCAATATTTGTATATTAAGCTCTTTCTCAGCTCGTATGGTGTTTGTTTCACATAATATGTATCCAAGAATAGTGATGTATTTAGTCTATACTGGTGTAATATATCTAGACAAAGCTTATGTCTGTATAACAGTTTTATAGGCAATACTTGGTACATTTTAAAATATGGTCGAGCACTTTCGCAAAGGGGAGTGTTAGCATATTGTACGTCTAGCGCGCTTTTGTAATATCAACAGAGAATTAAGATTTGTGGCGGTCGTTGTGAGCCACACCAAGGAGCAGTATGTTAGTCGTGAATGTACTAGAGCGTAGTAAATTTGTAGCTTGACATTTGTTGGGACGTAGTATCTCAGTCTATTTAAAATACCGATTCTCCTGGAAAGATCTTCTTCATTACTGAATCTCGCTTTAGAACTACGCGTTCTAAGGCAACCCGATCTCGCTTCAAACAGTAAAGCGCTTCCCCTTGAATTATCGTAAAATGCCTGCCTCCTTATTAAATGCGAGGCATTTCTTAATGAACCTCAGGCACTTTGGGCGTTTCTATCTACGTATCTATCTATCTATCTATCTATCTAGCCGCCTACGTCTGGGTGCTCTCTCGGTCATCTCCATAGGTTGTGATATACCAAAATTTGAATAGCATAGGATGAGTGTATGAGGAATGCGATTCACTGGTGATGACATCAATAACGCGAAATACCTGTTGCGTACGTCATGAAACCCTTTCCCTCGGTCACATGTGGCACATAACCGCATACCAGTGTGCAGGTTATGCGGGTGTGTGCCACAGGTGGTAACAGAGTCTCAATCAACGCAGTAACCACGAACGTACACATTGACGTGAAAGGAAAGTGAAAATAATAGTAATTGTTTGGGTTTTACGTAAAACAAGGATATGATTATGAAAGACGCCGTAGTGAAGGGCTCCGGAAATTTGGAATTTATTTCGCGTTGGACCATCTGCTATTATTTAACGTGCACTGACATCGCACAGTACACGAGCCTCTAGCATTGCGCCTCTATCGAAATGCGACCACCGCGGCTGGTATCGAACCCGCGACCTTCGGGTCAGCAGCCGAGCACCGTAACCACTACACCACAGCAGCCGACGCAAGGAAAGTTAGGAAGCTGAAGGCAGTGCACCTCTGGAAGACGCTGGGATACCATCAACTTGTCCACGTGGTCCGCAACATCGACCACGTGGATTACGCAAAAGCCGGGGTCATTGCTTCCTGCAATAACTCTGCCGAGAGGACCAAGTCCCTCATGGTTACCGGCGACTTCAGCATAGATTTATCATAACCGAACAACGCCTGGTTCTTAGATGGCATGAAAGACGGATTGGATGTGGACAGGGCATCACAAGACCTCGGTGCCACGTCCAGGATAGGAGGCATCATAGATCGTTTCTTCGTAAAAGCCATCCGCAGTTTCCACCAGCTCTACTATAGCTCGCACTTCACTTACACTTAGACCGTTCGTAGCCGCGATCACGAACGGATCCGATAACAAGTCCTGTCCAGCTGCTGGTGCTCACTGATCACGGTGATGATTACCTTATTTTAAGAACTGCCAAGAACGCTTTCCACACATGCACACGGGTTCGTGAAACGTGCGTGCGTTCTTCGTGATAACGGATAAGTATAAGCATAACAAATGGAACGCAACTCTAACTGCAACTGTGACTGTAACGTATACGTGCAGTGCGCCTGCGCGTGCCACTCGGCTGTGTATACATCTAGCGAAACTTTTCTGAATAAAGCTTACTTGCGAGTAGTGCCTGCTTTGTGCATCTGTGTTCCTTCATTGTCCTATTCGAATTCGCGCTAGCCAGTATTGAAGAATGTAAGTACTACATATCAGCTTACTGCGTCTCGTATTGGTCACCTATGCTGCTGTTGGCATCGTCAAGCAACTGTAAACAACGGGTTATATAACACATGTGCCACTCTTCAAAATATTTGTGTGCGTGTGTTATTTGCACATTGCTCTAGCGTCATTCCGTAACGTTTCCCTCAGTGTGAAAAAATTGTTACACAGTCAACTTCTTGCGCATGCTTCGCATACATCGATTCCCACTGTACGTGGGATGTGCCGATTTTTTTCGTTTTCGACCTTGCAATAGTTACTGAGAACCGGCATTTGTCTCCAAGCTGCCGCCCAGTAAATACTCCCCGCATCTCTAACTTTTCGCTTAACGCTCGTTGTTGCCATATCGATTACACTGCCAGCCGTATATTTACTAATGAGCCTCTAAGTTATTTTTCTCCACTTTGTGTCAGCGCTCTTCCTGTACAAATAACGAACACCTTCTCTGCCCATCTACTCCCCTTCATTCTTAGCCTTTCTTAGAACTTATTTTGCTCTGAGCTTCCCTCGCCTCAAAACCTGCCCATCCCATATCGCCCTTTACAGCCTCATTTGTCGTCTTCCCGTGAGCACCTAACGCGAGGTGCTCCAGAGTCATATGATTTACATGCATTCCCTGATTGCACCTCTGCCCTCATGCACACCACTGAGTTCCCAAAAGTAAGCCCCGGAACCATTACACCTTTCCAGAGACCTCGAAGCACCTCGTACCTATTGTATCCCCACAACGCTCTGCTTCATTATTGCAGCATTCCTCTTTCCTTCTGCTGCCGTGGCTTTTTCCTGTACCTCCATGTACCTGTCACCCTCATTTATCCATACTCCGAGGTGCTTGTATTCGCTCACCCTCGGTATTTATTGGGCCTGTATTGACACCGCCTGATCACAAGGATCATTGAATACCATCAATCCACATTTTGTTACACTAAATCCTAGTCCTAGAGCTTCCCCTTCCCTTCCGCATATATCCGCCAGCCACTCTATATCATCTGGACTGTCCACTCTATATCATCTGGACAGTCGCTTATGAGGTACCTTGTCGAAAGCTTTAGCATAGTCTAGGAAAATTGTGTCGGTTTGTTTGTTCATGTCGAGGTTAAAATGAATCATGCAGGAATATTGCCTGTTGTCTGTCGCATGAGAGGCCCTTTCGAAAGCCAGGCTGTGAAGGATGAAAGAAATTTTTAGAATCGAGGAAATCCATGATGCGGAAGTAGACGACGTGCTCCATGATTTTACACGGAATACTGGTTCGGGAGATGGGTCGATAGTTTAATGGAGATTTTTTATTGTGGGATATGTAGACTGGTACAATCTTACCAATTTTCCAGTCATCTGGAATAGCTGATGTGGAAAGTGATTGTGAAAACATTAATGATAAATAGCATGAAACTTTATGACCAGTGTTTTTCAATACCTTTGTATTTATTTCTTCTGTTCCAGCTGATGACGAAAGCTTAAGGTTATTGATTATGCATGAAATTCCATTTACGCTGAAAGTGAGGTTAGGCATAGAAAAATCCCCTTGTCGTGTGGTAGAAGTTACGTAGGCCAGAGCGAACAATGCCTGAATGACAGGCTAAGAGAGCATAATAATAACGTCAGAAATGGCAGAGAGGGCCACCTCGCGATACACTGCCGAGATTGTCATTGCATTCCTGACTTTAGCACCTGTGCGGTAGTCGGCCGAAATCCTAATAAATCAGTACGACTAATTATTGAGGCTAAGAAAATAATCGAATCAGGTGATCTATGCATCAGCGTTGCCTCCATTTCATTATCGCCAAAAGAGTTACGCTACTTGAATGCGACTGCGCATTGAGGCACGATGACGGCGTGCATGGTGTATAAATATGTTCTGTGCTCTTTCGAAATAAATCTATGTTGGAAGTGGCGCTTTCATTATCGCCAAAAGAGTTACGCTACTTGAATGCGACTGCGCATTGAGGCACGATGACGGCGTGCATGGTGTATAAATATGTTCTGTGCTCTTTCGAAATAAGTCTATGTTGGAAGTGGCGCTCTGTGTGTGTGTTCCTTATCTTCGTCCGTGTCTTATTCGCGCCTTAAACTTCAAATATGTTAAACCAACAAGCCCAGTCTGCAGTTCTTGCGTAGAAGTTATTGTACTTGCTGGTAAGAAAAGTGGTGCGTCCAGCTCTGATGTGAAAACGGCAGCGAAAGCAGAGTTGAACACTTCGGCACATTCGGCATCGGACAACGTTTACCCGAATCACTGGAAATGACAATCAGTTTTAACCACCTTCCAGAATTGCTTCGGATTATTGATAAGTATATTAGGTAGATCAACCTGGTAAAAAGTACGTTTAGCATGGCGTAGGGCAGTACTACAGGCGTTTTCAGAAGCATAATATCTATCCCAGGCGCCCTGGTCTTCCCCGCATCTGGCAGTACGGTAAAGACGCTTTTATTATTTTCAAGACGCTTTTGAGTATTTGTAAACCAGGGCTTGTTTCTGTTGGCGCTAAAACAAACCCTAGGAATAAATTTATCTGTCAGCGCGCTTAGCTTGTCTTTTAAGCGTGCCCAATTGTCGTGAACTGAGTGATCGTGAAAAGTTGCCTCAAATACGGGAAAGAAATTGTGAAGTTCTTCATTCATTTTTGCACAGTCGCCTATATGATAGTCTTACAGTTTTCTTGTACGTCTCGCGTTTTCGCAGGGTGGTGTAAAAGTGGCGAGGATAACTTTATGGTCCCCGATTTCTCGAAGGTGATGAATAAAGCGTAGGCTCTCAGGTTTAGTCGCGAGTATTAAATCAAGAATGCTGGAAGATTGCGGTGTTACGCGAGGTGGCTCAGTTACCATTTGGGTTAAAGTGATGTTAAGGCACAAATCAGCAAATTTACGCGCTTCTGTATGTCCTGGAAGTCCAGTGGAGGTCACGTCATTCCAATCTATTTGGAGAAAGTTAAAGTCCCCGAAGAGAAGTGTCTCAGGATTTTGGGTGCACCACTAGCAGATTATTGATGGGAGTACAAATTTCAAGGCAGAATCATAGCTTTGGGAGGTCTGTAACAGACACCAAAAAGAATTTTGTGTGTGGTTGCGTACACGACTACCCATAACATTTCTAGGACGGGATATCGATTACTGAGCATGGCAGTTGCCGACCAATTGCTAGAAGCACAACACCATCGCGTGTATTAACACAATCTTTCCGATAAACATTAAAGTTTGGTAAGTCGGCAATGACTTCAGCATCACTAATCTGAGAGGTAAGCCATGTTTCAGTTACTGCCAGTAGATTGCAGCCAGATGATAACACAAGGTTCGATATGATGTCGCGTTTTGGAAGATAACTGCGTATGTTAGTGTAAAGAACCGATATGATGGTTTTATTTTGAGACGTAATAAGACAGGGGCGTAGCCAAGGGGGGGTGGTTGGGGGGGGTTCAAACCCTCCCCGAAATTTTTCAGTTTTGCTTGTGTATATATATATACGCACACATACAAACGCACGCACGAACATCCATAATGTATGGTTGAACCCCCCCCCCCCCCCCGAAAAAAATTTCTGGCTACGCCCCTGTAATAAGAGGCGATTCATTTGGTTTGCCACGACGAGGTGGCTGCTATGAAATTTCCCTCATGGTAACTGAGGATTCATCGAATGTGTATCGCTTTGAACCAACAAATAGTGTCTTAAACCGGAGGGAGTAAGGCACTTTATTGTTTTTCGCGAATGCAAAAAGATGTTTCCTAGCGTTAGGAACCAGAGGAGAGAAGTCTTCCCCAACATTGTAAGTGGTGTCTTCAAGTTTTCGACCATTCGAAAGAATCTTGCTCTTAGTTTTGTGAGACGAAAATTTTAGAATTATAGGGCGACAGCTTTGCTGGTTATAGCGGCCAAGGCGATGGGCATGCTGCACCTCTCCTGCGTCAACGTTTATTGGTAGTTTGTCGCGGCAGAGGTCAATGACCAACTGCTCAGATTCGGCGAATGTTTCCGAGCTTCAGGTGTCCGAAATGCCATAGAAAATTACATTATCCCGACGACTGCGGTTTTCTGCATCACCGACACGAGAATACAGCTCAACAATGCGCCGGGTCATATCGCCCGTAACGGTGCGTATTTCATCTACATCACTTCATAAGGGAAGGAGTGTCTGATAGTGGCTTTCAAGGTTAGCTAATCGTGTGCCTAATTCTGCGATTGTTTTGTCAGTTGCGGCTAGTTGGGCTTTCAGATACCTCACTTCAGCGATCCTTTTCGTTGGACCAGCGGACAGTTTCTGCAGTTCAAGAAGTAGACTATCGGAGTTAGCAGAACCGGGGTTAGTCTCAATGTCGCCAGCACATAATATTACTACAAGGATTACATTAACACATTCGGTAGCAATGACAAGACAGCAGTGCGGGCTCGGCAACTGCACTAGGCAATAATTGCTTGATTTTTTTTCGAAAGAAGCGCATACGATGCACCAACCTGCATGATGTAAAGCAGTGAATTAGTGAACTGCACCAGAGCACAGTCACCGAGCCCACAAAGCGCAACCGACAGCTTCGCTTGATTTATATCCGACGGGGATGCTGATGTCGCTGGCCCTGCGGGTTCCCATGATCGACGAGGTACCAGGGGCAGCTGGGCTTCGCGGGGCGTGTCTTGAAGTGGTGCGCCGTTGATCAGATGAGGACGGAAGTTGCCGATATCATCGTCGTGACAGCAGCCCGCGCATCTCGAAGAAGCATACACCATGCCATCGGTCAGTGAAGACAGTAACTGTTGTAGCGTGATGAATTCGAGCATCTGCATAATGTAAAGCAAAGGATTAGTGAACTGCATCAGAGCACAGCCACCGAGCCCAGCATCAGCATTTTAGCAAGAAGTAATGAAGAGCTGACCGCTCGAACCGAAGAATTTCGTTATTTATTTATTTACATCTAGAACTTTCGCCCACGGGCAACGCCGAGTTTGCGCTCACGACACCAACGCCGACGCAGGAATTTCTGCCAATCGGGTTCTTTAACGCTATCGCGTTAAAACAGATTGCTCTTTTGTGAAATATTTAGCCAACAATGGAATCACGCGCGGCTCCAAAATCGTGTGCTTGGTGTAATATCTATAGTACCAAACCACTTTTTCACATTAGTCACGCCTCTAGTAAAACAAGTTCTTGCTTTTTCAAAGAAAACTTGCGGCTGAGAAGTTAAACGGGCTAGGAACACTACTTCGACAGGGAGCTAACGAGGCAATACATAATGTACCCCCTTTTTCATTCCCCCAGCGTAGGTTAGCCAACCGGGCATGTGTCTGGTTAACCTAACTGCCTTCTCTCTTGTTTTTGTTTCCCTTCCTTCCTGAAGAATACATGCACGAAAGTGTAGCACTAATTACGGTTAAAGGCCTCAGAAAACCCACAATGTCATGCGCACACGCATGGAAAATTCAGGAAAACAGCGCTGGCGTGGTTTCTGCGGCACGCTTTCTCCTGACGCCCCTGTTCCGAGAATATGGTTGGTAATTCGAACGTTTAACGGCTCTGTAACACAGAGCTTCCCAATTTGATGCCCTCGCTTTAGCTCTGGGCACACGGGAGATAGTGGTTGCAAATGAATTTTGTGAACTTATCTGCAGACCTGGCTCTACGTCAAATTGTGCAGCACTTTAGCAATAGCAGAAAATCAGCAAAGCCGAAAATTAATGCTCGCTAGCTATTGGGCACAACATCCTCAACTCGAACCTGCATTCACATTAAGCGAAGTGAAATGTGCAATTGCTTCATGCCGTCAAAAGTCGGCTGCTGGGCCAGATGGCGTTACTTACAATATGCTAAAAAATCTTCGGGCCGACAGGCACAAAAGCTCTTTTAGACATAATAATCTATGGACAGACGAAATTGTACTACAACCTTGGAAAGTCGCCCGAGTTATTCCGATTCTAAAACCTAGAAAGACGCCCTTGTACCTTGAATCTTTTCGTCCAGTCAGCTTGACAAGTTGTTTATGCAAGGTAATGGAGAAGATGACTGGCACGCGACTTGAGTGGTGGTGCAACGAAACGGATGTGTTGCCCAAATACTTAACATATTTTAAAAACAGAGATGCACAGTGGATGTTATACTGGATATAGTAACGTACGTGGAACACAAACGTGTCTGCGTTAACGTGACAGTCGCAGTATTCTTGGACATAAAGAGGGCATTCGACACATTCAGTCACGTACATGTTCTATACTAAGCATGTTGGAACTCGGATTGTCCGGCAGGTCCTTCCGATGGATTCTGAATTTTTATCGGGTCGCAAAATATTTGTCCAGACTGGTGAAGGAAAGAGTGCAGAACGCGATGTCAAGCACGGACTGCCACAGGGAAGTGTGCTTAGTCGTTTTCTATTCAACTGCGTCACGGCTAATTTAGAAAGACGACTGCCATCTCAGTTACGATTCTCGCTGTATGCAGATAATGTGTGCATTTGGACATCTGGAACTAACGTTCAATTAATTCAGACGGCACTACAATACGGAATAAATACCATCAACATCTTTTTAATAGAGAGAGGGACGGCTCTGTCGCATGCGAAGACAGCTGTGTCGCCCTTTTGCCATAGGCCGTTAAAAAATCTCAATCTTAGTCTGGAAGGACGACCTTTATTAATTATGACACAGCATTGCTTTCTTGGAACAGTACTTGATCGGCAGCTATCCTCGACACCAGACATAAAAAAAACTCGAAAGCGATGTTAATGCAATAGTGAATATATTTCGCAGAATTGCTGGTACGCCATGGGGTGTATCAGTGACGTCCCTACTAAGGCCCGTATTCATGAACAGAACTTTAGTTTCGCGTTAAGTTGACTTATGAAAGTACGAGGAATATATAAGTTTAAGCTTTAGGAAAGTTTCAAAAACTACACTTAATGCCCATTTGTTCAAGTAACACTTTTGTGGGGAAGTCAGGCTCTTGTGAACGAGGCTATAAAAGCTGTCGTACTTGTTTTACTAAATAAAGCTGAAATAAATGACTAACTTTCGCGTAACACTGGCCGTAAATGTTCTAGACTTGATCAAGGTACATATCGTAAGAGGCAAAATGAACGTCTCGCTTTTGTCAGTTTTTCAGCCATCGGCAGGCCACAACAAGCAGCCGCCGTAGACTTACCTAAAATTAACTCGAGGGGACTCTGGCGCTGCGATCGTTCAGTCGCGATGGGAATGATGGGTAGTACACGCATTTGCCTAGTCTTGGTACTTGCGGGCTTCGAACGCACTCGCTGGCTGAAGCGCCATGCGTTGCAGCTCCTATAGACAAAAGCGCCAGAGTTGCCTCTAGTAAGTATTCTAAGAAATTCTATGGCAGCCGCCGCTCAACGACCTATAAAGCGGTCGTCACAACGCGCGGTTATTTTGTCATCTACACGCGTGTTTGTTGCGGTGGTGAAATATGACGTGCAGTACGAACGGTTCTTGGATTGTTTTTCTGATTTTCAGCGTTTGGTGCATCTTTCTCACTTATTTTCAGAGCACCCGTCTCCGTTCCCATTATTCTTTGTAAGGACAGTGTTACCATATTGCCACGCCCGCCCGGCCACAAGTTCGGCCAAATAAAGAGTTTCATCTCTGACGTGCTGACTGCTGCGTTCGTCGACGTCACGACCACGTGAAAATATGAAAGGAACCAAAAATAGTACAAAAATTTTAACAGGTGAG
The DNA here is from genome assembly GCF_013339695.2 of Rhipicephalus sanguineus. Taxonomy (NCBI): domain Eukaryota; kingdom Metazoa; phylum Arthropoda; class Arachnida; order Ixodida; family Ixodidae; genus Rhipicephalus; species Rhipicephalus sanguineus. The sequence goes on along the minus strand of NC_051180.1, from coordinate 179,448,087 downwards.
CGTCTTTCACTTGCTCCGTTACACAGTTTATTCCGGCGTCCCCGGACACTGCGGCTGCCAATAGATGTGGTTGGGCGCCCGCAGCAGCTTTACGGAGGAGTGCTGCCAGCCATTTCTAATGAAAGCCTGCGTCTGCCGAGCCGCTGCGGACGCCTAAAACTGTTTGATCAAGCAAGTGAAAGAACCTCACTTCTCAAATATATATCTCGCCTGTCATAGAAATGCAATGGCGGAACGGGGTGATCGCGTTAGCCGTCGTTTTCACCCAGCGGCAGCGTTTTCAACAGGCATAGCACCGCTCGCTTGGAAAAGCGGTACGGCGACAGGAATTGCGTGTCGTTATACGCCTCTATGGGATTCTGCCAATTAGCGAGAACTGGGGTTAACGGCGGCGCGTAATGATATGCTTCATTCTGTGTAGTTTCTTAAAGTAGCCATTAGCTGTACTTTACTTTCCGGTAGGTAAGTGCAGATTTAACTTAACTTAAGGACAAGATTGGTCTGTGAAACGCGTTAAGCGCCGATCGGATACTTAAGTCATAAGTTAAAGATAAGTTTCGTTTGTGAATACGGGCCCAACTGTTCACAATGCTTTAATAAGACAAAGAATTCCATACTCTGCGGCAATATTACACAGCCTTTCACCCACGTCGGAACCGAGACTTCAAAGACTTTTAGCTAGGGGATTACGCATATGTCTAGGAGTTCCGCGAGCGACTTCCAGTTCCCTTGTAAAAGCAGAGACTCGCAAACCTCCCTTCACAGTCATGAGAGGTCTAGAAACATGTCGGTATTTTTTTCGACTTCAGACGCAACATAAAAACCACCCTTGGCTCTCGAGTTATTACAAAGGAATAGAAGCTGTGCTCATAAAGAAATTAAGGAAAAAGGCAGTATGCTGTCAAGGAATGAATTTTTTAACTCCGACGTTGATTATCCTCCATGCTGCTTACTCTACCAGAGGTCGAAATGTCAGTGGATGGAATAATCAGAAAAAATGACATGTTCGTTCGAGCCGCCCAACAACTAGCGCTTTACCAGATATATATGCCGTATCCAGACTACACACATGTGTAGATGGCTCCAGTGTGCCAACATCTTCAACTTCAGCATTTATTGTACCGCACCTCAATCTATCAGATTCATTTAAGTTATCTAACGTGACATCGTCTACAACAGCTCAATTATTCGCTATTCTATGTGCTCTAAAATGGCTCAGTTTTGTAGATTCTCAAATTCTATGTGCTCTAAAATGGCTCAGTTTTGTAGATTCTCAAATATAGTTAATTTTCAGTGATTCGCAGGCGGCACTAACCTCACTCTGTAGCATAAAAGCAAAAACAATCAATAATAGTCTCCATCTACATGACATTTAAAGAGCTCACCAAGGCAAATCAACAGCGTCATGAACTTATGCTATGGATACCGGGACATTGCAACATTCCTGGCAACACAGCAGCTGATGAAGCAGCACGACAGGCACATCGCAAAAATGATATCGTTTCTATTCCAATATTGAAAAAATGAATTGCGCAGCATTTTAAATGCAAAATCTTTCAATATGTGTTCGGTTTGACTAAAATTTCACAAGCTGTGGTTCATGTCATACAGATCCACTTATTGAATGTGAAATTCTATTATCTATCCACAGTAGTGCGGAAACCCTTATTCACCGATTCAGGCTAGGAACTGCTTACACCAAGCATTTTTTACACAGAATTGGCTGCGCTGAAACTCCTGAATGTGATTGTGGATTCGTAGATGAAGACATATATCGCCTCCTTCTAGAATGCCCACGACACGCCGCACCAAGACGCCGACTTAAATCATCGTTAATGACATTAGACCACAGACAATTCAGTTTAAGGAAACTTTTGGACCCGTGGCCAACAAGAGGTTTACAGAAGTGTGCTTTAAAACGATTGAAAACTTTTTTAAGACAGTGACATTCTTGGCCGTTACTAGCGCACTTAAGCTTTGCGTTGTTTTAACGACACAGTGTATATTTATGTGCGTGGTTACTATTTTTGTTCTGGTTATGTTATGCAAAGGTTGGTCTTCATTTTTCTTAACATCACCATGTGTACACATATATGTGATTGTTAAGTATGTTGTTTTTACTGTTATGTGATGTCTTGACTGTTACGCTAAGTTGTATATTGTATGTACTGCGGGTTAGTTGTGCTTAGAAATTTGGAGCCTATGTACTCTATGTTTGACACCTCCAAGAGCTAAGGAGTAGCCGGCGCCTTATTTGTGCGCCAACATCTCCTTACATCATGTCAATAAAAAAAAGTGGCTAAAGGCGTATCCATTGCTACCTACATTGAAAGCACATTCGTTACTGAACAGCTTTTAGACATTAACGAAATTTCATTGAATGATACAAAACTGTACTACTGGGAAGGCTTCTAATGAAATTCATATTGATGCATAAAGTTATGTGGCTAATGTACAAAAAGCGTTCCTTGTATATACTATTACATGTGCAACACGCATACGCACGGCTGTCTCAGAGTATGCTACGTAAAACGGAATCATTTTGCAATAATGTTTTTGTTAAGCACTCGAGAGCTGTTCCTTGTACAGGACGGTCACGTCCTCTCAAGCTGTTTGTACAGCTTCTTCCTAGATCTCAGATAACAGCTTTGTTGAACACATTCTCTATCTGTACATTATTAATCACATCAAATTCAGTGGAAATTGTGAGGGGGAGACGGAAGGCGAGAAGGGAATAGGAAGTGGACATTGCGGTTCAAGACAGTGAAAAAGATCAGAAGGAAACAGGAATATATATATGCAAAATTACAGAGATATCAAACTCACCAGTTTCACTTTTCTTCATCTGCTGGCGAAGCACTCTCACTGAACACTCGGTGCAATCCTGTAAAGCGAAACCCGTTTCTATCCAAATTGTAGGGAGAAGTGAGGTCTGGTTGCTTTCGTTCGGTAGTTGGGTGAGATGCAATAGTCATGCCGCAGTTAACCGTTAAAGATATGTACAGTAGCGCTCAATATGACTTGCAACAAGGGAGCGCGTGGCCTCACGAGTTCAAAGACTGCCCATGGCTTCCACTAGCCCTTATTTCCATAACTAAACGCTGATCTCGCACTCGGAGATGATTCGAATTGTGAAAATACCATTTAGTTGCTGAAATGAATACAGGTTGAAGCCATGCGCAATCTTTGAACTCATGAGGCCACGCACTGCCGTGTTGCAAGTCATATTGAGCGCGACTGTATACGGTAGTGAGCGTTTTGAAGGACACACGGGAGCTCGCGCCGCTGTCCTTGTCAAGATTTTTCTGGCAGCTGTAGATGCCAGGAAATTCGCCTGGTGAGGTTCATAAATACAGGCGTGCGCAGGGTGGGGGCGTGTGTGAAAGGGGGGGGGGCGGCCGCCCCCCTAGTCACCTAACAGGGGGCGGGGGGGCGGAAAGTCTGCCCCATACATTGACTTAATAGGGATGGGGGGCGCTGCGATGAACCTTCGCCGGTTTTCGCCCCGCCCTGAAGGTGAACCCTGCGCACGCCTATGCTTACTTTAAAGAAACACTCGGCACAAAAAAAAAAGCCTTTTCGTGAGTCTTACAGGTCTCTTGCTTACATAAAAAGAGTAAAAGATTTCGGTGCGCCCTACAAACATTAAGTGGGTCCTAGCGAGGGAACTTTGAGCAAACATTACCATGTAAAAATCTAAGCACGCTTTTCTTGGGCAAGTAGCGCAATGCAACGACACAAGCAGGAGCAAAGAAACCGGACGAGCGCAGACTTCAAACTCTCTTGTATACGCGTTCCTTGTTGTGAATAAAACTGGCCGATATAGCCGGGTCTCAAAGGAAGACCTCATGTCGTTGTGCAGACCAGCATAGCTAGGGAAACAAAGAGGTGGGTTTCACGGTGATGAACATAAATCTAATTGGTTTCATTACGCTTTCACCAATACTTAGCAAGGAGGCAAAGACAAGTTGAATAGCATGTCATGTGGGTAATGAAATACGTTATTTCGGAAGAACTTTATTATGTGCTTGAGAAACGTAAGGAGCGTTGTCTAAAGTAAAGCATCTTACTTAAAATCCTTAAATTCGGAAAGGTAGAGAGGTGGGCGAGTCGGAAGTGATGCGTATTGTAAAAAGGTCAACGCAAACAAGACGGAACACAAGAATAGGACACAGTACGAGCGCTGTCTAACAACTGGAAGTTTAATGAAACAAAAAAGAGAACACGACGAAAACCAACACCTGCGTATGGTATGGTATGGTAGACTTTAGTGAGAAAATTTAGCTGACGTCAAAGAAATGGTTGAGTTTGCGTACCCCATAATCTAGTAGACATTTTGTCTATATGCTTCGGCATAGTAACAGTGTTTCTGAAAAACGGTTTGCATCCATATGATCTGCAATGTACCGAAAGGTGTGGCGTCGGCGTTCCCGTTAAAGTATTATTGTACAGGCGAAATCTTTCGTTGATGCATTTGCAGGACTTGCCTATATTGCCACGCCCACTTCTTGTCTTGTTTTGATGTATTCGGGTTTGACCGGCAGGGACGGTTATCAACGCTCGACGCTGTCCGCGAAGCATTGTTCGAGAAGCTTCACGTCTATAGTAGATCGTTCTGTTAAGATTGCGCCCCGCACGCGAATGTTCCAGCTTTGTCTAGAGATAACGCCGCCACCATCGATATTGCTGGAAAGTTCGATACCGCCTGTATAAAAGCCGACGCGATTGACCGCTTGTCAGTTGATCGACGGACGACGCCCTGTTCGCCGCTATCATTGTACAGCGTGTATTGCTGTAGCTCTAGTTCTCATTTTCCGGCCACAAGTTCGGCCAAATAAACAGTTTCATTCTGTAAACGCCGACTGCTGTCTTCGTCGACGTCACGACCACGTGACATCTGGTGGAGGTGCTGCTTCTTCCATGATCCGGACGCCCCCGCGAAGCGCTGACCCAAGTCCAAGCCGCAAGGAGGACGACAGCAAAGAATACCCGGATCGTCGAATAAGCCGCAGGCAGAAGGGACTGCAGCCAGAGCACGGGCTCCTTCCCGAACAAACCAGGCAGCCCAAGGTACCAACACCCACCGCAGCGACGATGACCGACCCCGTGCAGCCTGCGCCGATCCTACTCCGGCAGCCCAAGGAGCCGCCAACCTTCCGCGGGTCGTCATTCGAAGACCCGGACACCTGGCTCGAGACTTTCGAAAGGGTCTCAACATTCAACAACTGGGACTCCGAGGACAAGCTGCGTCACGTTTACTTTTTCCTCGAAGACGCAGCAAGGACCTGGTTCGAGAATCGGGAGTCCACTCTTCGAACTTGGGACGCCTTTCGCAGAGCTTTTCCGCAGACCTTTGCAAGCGTCGTCAGAAAAGAAAGGGCCGCAGCCTTGCTAGAGACGCGGGTCCAACTTCCAAATGAAAGTGTTGCCATCTTTGGAGAGGAAATGACCAGACTGTTCCGCCACGCTGACCCAGCCATGCCCGAGGACAAGAAAGTCAGGTTGCTCATGCGAGGGGTAAAGCAAGAGCTCTTCGCTGGGCTGATGCGGAACCCACCCTCGACAGTCCAAGAATTCATCTCAGAGGCGACGACGATTGAGAAGACCCTGGAAATGCGCAACCGCCAGTACAATCGCCGATCGATTCAAGACAGCCCAGCTGTTCATGCCGTCGGCTCCGACGACCTGCGTGAAACGATCCGAGCGATCGTGCGGGAAGAACTGCGCAAGCTTTTACCCTTACCACAGCCTGAAGTTGCCTCGATCGCTGATATCGTCCGAGAGGAAATACAGCAGTCTCTGGGCACCCCCGAGTCACAGTCGCAGCCACAGCCGCAAGCAGTGAGCTATGCCGCTGCAGCCCGACGCAACGCCCCCCCTCCTCGCCCACGTCAAGACGCCGCGCCACCCCAGCAGTTCCGCCGCCAGGTGCCACCGCCGCCGCCACCGACGTCATACCGCCCGCCAGCCGGCCAGCTATACACGCCGAGAAAGACCGACGTTTGGCGCACCCCCGACCACCATTGCGGGGAAGCTGGCCACAATTACCGCCGCTGCCAGTACCGACAGATGTGACTGCGTGGGTTCGCCATCGACGCGCCGCGTCCACAGCGAGGGGAAAGACCACACGACATCGCCGACTACCTCGCGGGAACGCAATGGACGCCCCGACAACCTTCCCGTTCGCCGTCGCCTGGCCGCTACGTCTCCCCCCAATGCCGACCATACACTGGCCCAACGCGAGGCCGGTCACCCAGCCCGTATCCGGAAAACTAAGGGCAGCAACCGATGGAGGTGCGGTTGCTGTACGACGAAATACCGAAGATCCTCCGCCGCCGACGACAACGCCGCAACGACATCTAAAGAACACGCCGCAAGCCGAACGAAGCCCTGACGTCGAAACTTCACGGCCCGAAGAAGACCTGACGACACAACGACGAAGCAGCGGGACAAACCGACGTAGCCGTGATCCGACGCCGCGACCAAATCGAAACGGTAGGCGACGAACGAGTGACCTCGACGTTCTCATCGACGTCCACAACGTCACCGCTCTCGTCGATACTGGAGCCGACTATTCTGTCATCAGTGGACCGTTCGCGACGAAGCTGAAGAAAGTCAAGACCGCCTGGGAAGGCCCCGAAATCCGCACAGCGGGAGGTCACCTAGTAACGCCGGCAGGAATCTGCACAGCGAGGGTCTCCATCAACAACCGGATTTATTCCGCAAGCTTCGTAGTCCTTCAGCATTGCTCCCGAGATGTCATCCTTGGTATGGACTTCTTAGGCCTTCATGGTGCAGTCATCGACCTCAGATCGAAGTCGATAACACTATCTACAGAAAAAGCATTACCGCGGTACACGCCGCCAGGGAAGCATGCCTTGAATGTGCTGGAAGACCAAGTCACCATTCCCCCTCGCTCCAGCGTCATCATTTCCGTCGGCTCTCAGAAAGTAGCAGACCTGGAAGGCGTCATTGAAGGCGACCAGCACCAGTTGATTAACCGCGAGATTTGCGTCGCAAGAGGAATAGCAGAGTTGCGGGGAGGCAAAGCAACAGTGATGCTCACAAATTTTAGCAACGAGTATAAGCACGTAAACAAAGGCACGACAGTCGCCTACATCGAAGAAATCACGGCTACGTCGATGGCTTTCGCCATCGCCGATTCTTCCGAGCCAACACCGACGAACCAAGCTTCTCAACCAGTTTTCGACGTTAATCCTAGCCTTCCGAAGCATAAACAAGAACAGCTCAAAACCCTGCTCTTGAAATACAGGGACTGCTTTTCGTCATCGTCAAGAATCCGCCAGACCCCAGTCGCAAAACATCGCATCATAACAGAGGAAAATGCCAGGCCACTCCGGCAGAGCCCGTACAGAGTTTCAACGCGAGAACGCGAATCCATAAAGAAACAAGTCGACGAAATGCTACGCGACGACATCATCCAGCCGTCGAAGAGTCCATGGGCGTCACCCGTGGTGTTAGTGAAGAAGAAAGACGGAACCCTACGCTTCTGCGTCGATTATCGCCGCCTTAACAAAATCACGAAGAAGGACGTCTACCCTCTCCCACGGATAGACGACACCCTGGATCGACTCTACAACGCTAGGTACTTTTCGTCGATGGACCTCAAGACCGGCTATTGGCAAATCGAAGTCGACGAGAGAGACCGAGAGAAGACTGCCTTTATAACACCAGACGGCCTCTTCGAGTTCAAGCTTATGCCCTTTGGTCTTTGCTCGGCACCTGCGACGTTCCAGCGCGTTTTGGACACCGTGCTGGCTGGATTGAAGTGGCAGACTTGCCTTGTGTACTTGGACGACGTCATTGTGTTTGCCTCAAGCTTCGACGAACACCTCCGGCGCCTTGACACTGTACTACAAGCAATCAAGACTTCTGGCCTCACCTTGAAGCCTGAAAAGTGCCGCTTTGCATACGAGGAGCTGCTGTTTTTGGGTCACGTGATCAGCAAGGGTGGTGTTCGCCCAGACCCGCGGAAAACAGCTGCCATCGCTGCCTTCCCGCCCCCCACCGACACGAAAGCCGTGCGCCGTTTTCCTCGGCTTGTGCGCCTACTACAGGCGCTTTGTCAAGGAATTTTCACGAATCGCCGAACCGCTAACTCACCTCACGAAGACCGACGTGCCATTCAAGTGGGAAACGGCGCAAATCGAAGCATTTGAAGAACTGAAACGACGCCTTCAGATGCCTCCGATACTAGCACATTTCGACGAATACGCCGATACGGAAATCCACACCGACGCAAGCAGCGTAGGACTCGGCGCCGTCCTTGTGCAGAAGACTGACGGGCAAGAAAGGGTCATCAGTTATGCTAGCCGGTCGCTATCAAAGGCAGAAACGAACTATTCCACAACAGAAAAGGAGTGCCTAGCGATCATCTGGGCTGCATCCAAGTTTCGGCCCTACCTCTACGGCAGGCCCTTCAAAGTTGTGAGCGACCACCACGCATTGTGTTGGCTAGCTAACTTGAAGGACCCTTCAGGTCGCCTCGCACGGTGGAGCCTACGACTTCAAGAATTCGACATTACCGTCGTTTACAAGTCCGGAAGGAAACACTCCGACGCTGACTGCCTGTCTCGCGCCCCCGTCGACCCACCGCCGCAGGACGACAAGGAGGACGACTCCTTCTTGGGAATCATAAGTGCCGACGACTTCGCCGAACGACAGCGAACGGATCCAGAACTCAGGGGCCTTGTGGAATACCTCGAGGGCAGGACCACCGTTGTTCCGAAGGTATTCACGCGGGGACTGGCGTCATTTTTCTTGCGCAACGGTGTTCTCCTAAAGAAGAACTTCTCACCGCTTCGAGCCGATTGCCTTCTCGTGGTACCCTCGACATTGCGGCCAGAGGTCCTCCAGGCTCTGCACGACGACCCGACGGCTGGACACCTGAGTGTTTCTCGCACGCTAGCAAGAATACAGGAGAAGTACTACTGGCCGCGCCTTTCCGCCGACGTCACTCGTTACGTGAAGACCTGCCGGGACTGTCAGCGACGCAAGACACCGCCCACTAGGCCAGCCGGACTTCTGCAGCCTATCGAGCCACCTCGACGGCCGTTCCAGCAAATCGGGATGGACTTACTGGGGCTGTTCCCGACGTCCAATACCGGAAACAAATGGATCGTCGTAGCTACAGACTACCTCACCCGCTACGCCGAGACGAGGGCCCTGCCTAGAGGCAGTGCCGCCGAGGTAGCGAAGTTCTTCGTTGAGAACATCGTCCTGCGTCATGGCGCCCCAGAAGTTCTCATCACCGACAGAGGTACGGCGTTTACTGCTGACCTAACTCAGGCAATACTGAGATACAGCCAAACAAGCCACCGCCGGACCACAGCGTACCACCCACAGACAAATGGCCTGACCGAGCGGCTAAACAAGACCATCGCCGACATGTTGGCCATGTATGTCGACGTCGAACACAATACGTGGGATGCCATCCTTCCGTATGTGACCTTCGCATACAACACGGCCGTCCAAGAAACGACGCAGATGACGCCGTACAAGTTGGTCTACGGAAGGAGCCCGGCGACGACGCTCGACGCCATGCTACCAAACGTCACCGACGAAGAAAACCTCGATGCCGCCGCTTACTTACAACGTGCCGAAGAAGCTCGACAGCTCGCCCGCCTGCGCATCAAGACCCAGCAGCACACCGACAGCCGTCGCTACAATCTTCGACGACGCTTCGCGGAATACCAGCCCGGCGACCGTGTTTGGGTCTGGACGCCGATACGCCGACGTGGGCTTAGCGAAAAACTCCTTCGGCGATACTTCGGGCCATACAAGGTTCTTCGACGCCTCGGCGCTCTTGACTACGAGGTGATCCCGGACGGCATTACGAACTCCCAGCGACGCCGCGCACGACCTGAAGTCGTCCATGTCGCGCGCCTTAAGCCGTTTTTTGCGCGTTAGCGAACCTGGGGACTCTATTTTTCTTCCTTTGTTATTGTCATTTATTTTTGTATGCACTTGTTTTTTTTTCTCTCTTCTATGTTCTTTCACAAGCATCGGACGATGCTTTTTCAGAGGGGGGCAATGCCACGCCCACTTCTTGTCTTGTTTTGATGTATTCGGGTTTGACCGGCAGGGACGGTTATCAACGCTCGACGCTGTCCGCGAAGCATTGTTCGAGAAGCTTCACGTCTATCGTAGATCGTTCTGTTAAGATTGCGCCCCGCACGCGAATGTTCAAGCTTTGTCTAGAGATAACGCCGCCACCAGCGATATTGCTGGAAAGTTCGATACCGCCTGTATAAAAGCCGACGCGATTGACCGCTTGTCAGTTGATCGACGGACGACGCCCTGTTCGCCGCTATCATTGTACAGCGTGTATTGCTGTAGCTCTAGTTCTCATTTTCCGGCCACAAGTTCAGCCAAATAAACAGTTTCATCCTGCAAACGCCGACTGCTGTCTTCGTCGACGTCACGACCACGTGACAATATACACCATTCCGCGGGAGATGGGGTTCCTATAGACCACACCAACGGAGCAGGAAATGGCGGGATTGCGATGTTTCACCATGCAACCTACACCCACTGTTCCTCTAGCCTTCTTTTCAATCGCAGCACAAGCTTTTCCAACTTTTTGGTTCGAAGAAAAGAGAAAGTCGACGTCAAAACATCTAGCTATCTTCTTAAACTGATGGGACAACCGGTGTACGTAGGGTATGATAGCATGCTTCCTGGACTTATCGCTTGGTTCAGCTGTTTCAACCGGGCGGAATTTAGACTTCTTGATTATTCTTTCAGACGCTCACGCAAGCATATGCGCAGGACACCCAGCGTTTTTTAGTCGATCAACCTGCTGCTGAAAGCTATCCTTGCATTTGTGTAGGCAGAAAGCAATTGATTGATTGATTGATTGATTGATTGATTGATTGATTGATTGATTGATTGATTGATCAACACAATTGATTAAGAAGAAAACGAAGGAGATAGCTTTCGCCTTCGAGTCATGTTAGGCAAACGCGTATGAAACCGTGTGGCTTATTTTTTTCTGTTATTAAAGCGCGGGGCTAGAATGGCCTCGCCAAGGTCACCGTGATGAAAATTGATTATTCGCTAACTTCCTGCGGCGCAAGCAGTAACTATACACAAAGAAAAAATCATGCTTGACAACCCAGAACGCTGTGTGGTTTTCAGGTGTGCCTTTTTTCGTTTTCTTCAACGGTACCATAGCAACAAGCTGTTTCGCTGCTTCCAACTACTCTGCTTTTAAAGCCTCCACTAAACATTTGTAGGAGAATATGCAGTCCATCGCCCACGTAATAACTAATGTTTCGAATGCTTCAGGTGCCACTAAATTGTAATAATTATGCCTATTACCTCTTTCGCTACCATGAAAAAAGAGCAAAATTGTGCCATATTTACAGGACTTTTTTTTGCTGACTTTGTAGAGCTTTTTTTTATTTTTGTATGAAATGGATCATTATTTCGATTCAACGGGGCTCCCACATTCCATAAATTGCGTAAAAAAGATTGCTCGAAGATAGCTTGACCGCATGATGGCATTTTAATTAAAGATGGTAATACATTGAAAGCCGAGACACACATGGCACAACATGGGCAATTGTGGCCATCTAGCGTTAATAAACACAACTATGAAGAGTATTGTTGTCATTGGTAGCATGTGGGACCAATTTTTGTTGATGACGAGTGTAGTCGTCATCGGTCATATTGATACAAAATCTCATGACGACTGTACTCGTGAACGGGAGTTAAAGGATTAATATATCTTTCCGCACATATGCATTTCCCCAAAAAGCATAGTTGTTAACTTCCTTCCACATAATCTTACCGAGAATATAGTAAGTAATGGAGGGGGTAAATTCTTACAATACCGTACGGAATGGAAGGAAACAATGTCAGATAATTGTTGATAAAAGGCCAGCATGTAATGCAAAGAACGCAACTATACAAAGACCTCTGCACACAGCCTGAAATGCCAGCGAACATATTTTGCAGAAGCTTATGTCCAACCACAGTGCGCCAATAATGGACGCGTATAGGAATCCTCTCTCTACGCCAGGGTATGTGTTCAAGCCTGTCAGTCTCCCGACAGCAGATCAGATAAGTGAATTGTGAAACATTCTTGGCAGTCAGTGTATGGTGTGGCATTATTAAGAAAACTGCGCTGCAGAGAAAAAACGAAAAATTCGGCAGACCCAACGCCTTGTGGGCATCGGTTTCATGCCAAGCCGTCGACCACTAATTTTCTATGCTGCATTTTTTTTTGGCTTTCAGCCAAGCGTTACGAGTTGGACCGACGTGTTTTTGTAAGTGTAGCAGTTGTGTGGACATCGTGGGTTTAACATGAACGCCGAGAATGGCGGCTGGGTGTCCCAGTTCAACCTAACGAGTATAATTGCTAAACATCATGACAAGACAACTCTGGACGTAATCGAAGCATGGCATATCAAGCAAAAAAGTCGCGTATCAGTTTTCCTGCGGCCGCGTTGAAGCATACAGAAAATATTCTATTTTAATGGATAATATTTTTTTTTGCGAGTTTTCGCTCTGTTGTGTGTAGCCACGTGAGCGTATATACCGCATTATCTCGCATACAACCTGCCCCTGCATATAATCCACACCACTAACTCTAACTCTACAAAAAGAAAAAAAAAAAAACTATGGATTTCAACCCTGCATATACCCTCCTCGCTTTTTTAAAGCACACTATCCCGATCATTGGTGCGGGTTATATGCTAGAAAATACAGTATTTGTATTGCACTTTTGAATAAAACTTCACCCGTGATTCAGCACTGTGTTTCTGTGGAAAAATCTATTCTTTTCTTTTCTTTTTTTTCTGTCGCGCCGTCTTCTCATGATGCATCCGTACCAACTCGCCCAACTGTCAGTCCTACTTATGGTGTGGTAATCTGATTAAAAAAAAAATTGGCATTGTAGGCGGTAAACGATAGATCGATGAAAGCGAGGTACGCGTCAACATTCACAATAAGCACTCAATATTATAATAAAATATCTATCGGTCCTACATAATCCTGTATTCAGTAGAGAAGTCTGAAAGTTATGAAATACATTTCTTTCTTGTATTTCGTTCTAGTTGAACAACAATTTGGGGGAAATAAGTTCTTTCCAGTATTCATAAGGAAGGAGCCATGAAAGCAAGTAAATCCTGCAGAGAAGCATTGAGAACTCTCCAGAAGACACTCGTCGAATAGTGGAGACATAAACGCATAAAATAGCACAAAGATCCTGTTTTTTTTTCTTGGGAAAGTGAACGCTGCTGATGCGCTCCTTGCCTGCATCCTTGTTTGCTGTTTATTTATTCCGCACACTTATGTCCTGCTACACCTAGCAAAGAGTCGGAATGTTATTTTTGTGAGATCACTACTGCATCCCAGTTACCGAATGACACGCAAAATAATCGCGATCTGAAAGACGAATATTTCGGTGCCCATCTACATCTCGCTGTTCAGCTGGCCGTCTTCGTTTCAGTCGAACAGTTAACAGTTTTTATATTGTCGAGTTCCTTCGTAGCGAGCGTGTTGACAACGGGAAGGTGTCGCTCTGTGACTGCATTTACTTGAAATAGAGATTCCCCGCTGTCTGTTGGTTTCTGTCTTCAGGGAGTTTGAATGGAAGACAACAGAGCAAACAATCTCGTTTCTTCGTTCGGGGCCGGATATAGCATGCAATGTGATTCGCATGAAGATTTCCATAAAGACTGGCCTGCCTGCCGGGGCGTTCAGGCGAACTGACGATATTTTCTACGAAGCCCCCAAAAACATGTTACCTAGTCGCTTTCTTGTGCAAACAAACGCCAGGAACTGACGTCTCTCTAGCTGCCATCTGCACTCGGCGCAAGAAACCACTTTTCGCACAGGAAAATGCGCTTACGGTGTGGGCCTGCCCTACGGCAGTGCCTCGACGTGCGTTCGGTACTTGAGTGGTCTACGCTGGCACCTTCGGGCAAAGGGATTGATTGAAGAGGACGAAGGAAGGAATCGATCGAACGCATAGTCTCAGTGTGGGAATATGAAAGCACTGCTCGCATGTTGTCTCGCGCGCAGATAACTTTTGGCCGCTTTTGCGCTGCCAGGCACAGCTCTGTTGATCTACAACTACTAGTAGACGGACAGCTAGCGCAAGCAACAGTTGTCATATAGGCCTGACGAAATTAGTTTCGAAAACTACGGACCATCGTGATGTAAAACATGGCGGGAGGTCTCCTCTGTTACGATCCTTCTGGGAAGCAAAAAATGCTTGTCGGCAAGAATAAGCGCTGTGGAAACTCAGGTGAATGTCCTTGCGAAACATTGTGCGAAACATTGTGCGAATCGTTGTAGCAGAAAATGGCGACGCGCGTCGAGCTGACGGTGCGCATGCAGACGCGGAGAAATTGTTCGGTGGGTATAGATGGTTGAAACTACTATTTCACTTTTATGCGAAAAATTTCCCACTATGATCGAAACTTGGGCTGGTTGGTTCATGTTTCAGTTTTTGAACATTTTTAAACTCCGATGTGCACTGATGATACAACATTTTTGTAGGTGACCCACTGAGGAATAAATGAAGGTTGCAATTTTTTATCACTAAATTTTTCAGAGATGGTTTAACCATAATCAGTTAAAGGGACTGTCTACCATCCTTCATCGCTTTTCTGTTTTGTACCGCAGTAGAAAGCGTACCGTTTGAAGTGTCCAGCCTTGCAGCGATTTCTCTGCAAAGTGAGTAGAAAATTTTAAAACAGAATTTTTCGATCTGCGTTCGGTCTTTTTCCATTGGTGTGAAACATGCCCACAACACTGGTTGGTGGACGCGGTGACGATTGTAGTGCCGGTAAAAATTAAAACAGAAAGCACATGCGATTTCTGTAAAATTACTTTATTTTCGCTGAGCACTAATGTGATAAATGTAACAGCTGTTTCCAGAGCGCTAGCAGTTAATGAAGCCTTATTATACGATTACAGAACACTTGTTTTGCTGTAATCGCAGCCTATGCGTTTATTTTAGCACTGTTGCCGCAATCAAAGCCAAGGTGATTCATCAAAAAGAGACGATAAATGCACGCCTTCACAGCGCAGCACATGTGAGACATCCTAACAATAATACAGCGGCACAGTACGACCAGCGCGGAGGGCCGCATGGCATAGCGCATGAGTTGAAGCTGACGAAATCGTAGACGGCGCCCCATGCAGCGCCACCGGGCGCTTTTTTGGATGTGTGAGAAAAAAAAAAGCTAGTATATTACTCTCTCACGGAACGGAAAGCTGCCTCAAGTGCGTAAAACACAATTTCAAGTTATACAAGTTTGTTTTTAAGCAAAATGAGTCTACCTGCGAAGATTTTTTGTCCTACCAGTAGATTGATCACATCGCTGTTGGATGACGCTAGTGGTCATTCATTCACGACTTTCAACATCAAATTAAAAATATAATTCCTTTTTTTATGGGACAAAAGCATGCTCGTTGCTGCCGATGTGACAAACGATCTTCTCATTTTCACCACGATCAGAAATTTTTTTTCCGAGCAGTAGACAGTCCCTTTAACTTTTACTAGGAGGTATAAAATGCATCATATTTTATTCTAATAACAATATAGGCGAGCATAAATACTTTCGTGCAAGTTTGTATAATATCTCACTTGATCCTGCAAAAAGGGTGTCGAACCAAAGGGACAAAGAAAAGAAAGAAATTCTGGCTCGGCTTTGTTCTCATTTGGTTTCAACACATTATTACGGTTCAGTTCAGGTTTAGAGAAATGAAGATCTACAACAATTCTCGAAAAGGTTTGCGACACTGAACCGGTTAGCAAACTGGTTAGGTACACTAAAGCTCAGAAATGCGACAAAAGTGGTTAGTTGGTTCATGTTGGCTTAGCGATGCGCTTGTGGTAGGGAAACGTTACGAGGGACAGACTAAGAAGAACACAGGACACAGTTGAACAGAACAAGCGCAAACTTAACCTAGTTTTATTGTTCACGCGTAGTCGATATAAATAAAAATAAAAATTAAGAAATCACGTGGAAAGAGATGGTGCACTTCACCACGCCTATGTGACGTCCACCACGAACCCGATTTCAGCAGGATATAATTTTATTAATGGCTCTAAACTATTCTCTCCCTGTCGTCTTTTATCAGCTTCATAATCGTTCTTTTAACAGGAAAGTGTTTTATGCCGGGGTCTACCAAGACTTTCATGACGTTTTTTCGCCACGGAAATACGTCAGCAAAATAAACGCCATCAGATGGCAAAGAAAAAAAAATGTTTCCGTTGAGAGGAATCGAACCCACGAGCTCTCAAATCCGCGAAGATGGCTGGCGGGCTTTCAAGGATGGCATATCGAGTATTAGTGTTTACTTTCTGCTTGTTGATGCCATCTTTGCGCGGGATTCACCATATGCGGTGTCCAGGTAAATTTCGACAACTTCAGCTACCGCAAGGGTCAAATCATGATCATGTGCCTTAGTCGTCGGGACGGAGATGTGCCACATGAAATAGTGCGACTAGGCGTCAACGTGGGTGCGTTCACATCTAGCGGTGCTATATCTGCCAAACAACAATAGGCATTGTACAAGCTCTCACATACCAATGTACTATAAACAATCATCTACTTCTGTGACAACACGTTTCACTTTCGTGTTATACCAATTCCTATGACGGAGGGATCAGCCATATTTTTTCAGAGGGTAGCTAAATTCCCGGGGTGGTAATCTGTTGACAAATACTCCTGTGCTCTCTAAGCCAAGTGTAAACCTTTCTTGAGGTCTGTCCGATGTATTTTCTTCCACATGTTAATGGAAAACTGTATACAACTGCTACATCACACTGAACAAAGCTTGGTTTGTGGCCTATTTGACATTTCTTTCCTCCTTGCGTTCCTTGCGTGTTAATAACTTGCTTACACAACCCTAGTAATTTTTGAGGTGCCGAAAATAAAACTGGCACGTCAGGTTTGTTGGCGATCTTCTTAAGTTTATGCGATATCTTGTGGATTTAGGGGATCACTACGACTCGTTGCCTTTGTTTTTCGGTTTCTACTTTCTTTATTTTTGCAGACATATTACCAAGCATTTTTTCAGCAACAACCATAATTATTGAATCACAGAAGCCGCTAGCTGTTGACCTAGCTACCTGTACATTCAAAGTCTTTGCAATCATGTGGTCGCACCATTTATTGAATGGGAAGGAATATCTCGGCAACACTTCTTTTAACGAGTTTTGAATGGCCACTATGATAGCTAACAGGGCCTTTGTCACCTTTCGTCATATAGGCCCAACATGTGTGCCAGGGATTTAGGTATATTTCTACGTCGAGGAATTTGATTACTTTTTGGTTCGGTAGTTCTCTCGTTAATTGTAATTCTCTGAACACATCATGAAAGGAGTCCAACAGATATTGCGCAGTTGTTTGTAACTGACATTCAGCATCTAAACATAAAAGAAAATCGTCCACATACCGAAAACAGGCTATGGCACTCAATTCTTGTAATCTTCGCTTTAGTGTACTTTCTGTGCACTATCTCTTTCCTCGTGCTTTTGAAATTTTTATTTATGTCGACTACGCATGGATAATAATACCGGCTGAAGTTTGCGCTCGTTCTATTAAACTGTGTCCTGTGTTATTTCTAGTCTGTCCATCGTAGCGTCTCCCTACACTCTTAGCAAACGACCGCTTAAAACAACGCATATAAGGCGGAAAGTAGGTCAACTTTTCGACGCTTATAAATGGCTCTCTAAGCGGCCTACTTATACGGCTCTCTTATGCGGCCCTTCTTCATACGGCCTCTGGCTAAGCGGCTCTTTCTTATGCGGCCTACGTTTATGCGGCTCTTCCATATCCGAGGTAATCTCGTTGCCAGAAGGCCGTTTAAAAGTGACCGCTTAAAGTAACGCATACCGTCGATTTGGTTAAGCGGTATTTCAGGTCAAATCTGTCCGGCTTATATACGGCTCAATATGCGGTCGAAATATATGTGGTACTTTTCGCATATAAAAAAAAAGAATTACATTCTACATTTTGTCTGATCGTGCAGTGTTGCTCTTTTTTTTTCTTTTGTTCGTTTCAGCCTCCCAACTCATGAATATGCTTTTACACACCATAAGAACACTGCACAGAGTCATAAACCATGTATCAACACACACACTCCACCACGGGAATTTGAACCCAGGCCAACCGCGTGACAAGCAGACACTGTAACCACTACGCCACCCCACCACACGATCTTGGTGGACATCCGCGGCTTTATATATGCACTTCACGTTATCTTGGACGATTTTACGATCGGCTACAACGCTATAATTTTGCATATATGAGAGGCATCGTTCGCGTATAATGCGTGCGTATACGAGTGCATGACCTTAAGCGAACCCTCGTGGGCAGTCATAGTCAGTTTGTGTGTCGAATTATGTTTCTCGTCCGACGGCTTGCGCACTCCGCACGGAGACAGAGGTGAACAATGAACGATGCGTTTCCGAGTGCATTTCCATTTGCCGGCGTCATACAGCAGCCAAACGTGCCCTGACGTGCAACCAGCCGCCAAAGAAAAGTATTCTGTGATGTTTGATGCAGTACAGGCGGTGGAAGTCAGCTGATCTCATCTCCACTCGGCGAAGTAGTCTCCCACGTCCTTCGCGGGCATCGCGTTGATGTCGGTGCGTTTATACGGACAGTATTGTGCAGAGGTTCATCTCAGGGAATCGGATTAAAACACATAATCGCTTATTCGCGCAACAGATGGGTTTGGTGTAGTGCAGCGCGTACGGGGCGACGGACCAGCTTTCAGAACGCGCGCGCTCATTTCTCCCCGAGTATAGTATATACGATAAGGAAACGTTGTTATTGAGTCGAAAGAACAACGAGCCTCCGCAGAAAAAGAATGCAGTCACCCGAGCTCGAGGCTGACGGCGCCGACGAGCGATGCCGTGGAATTGTCATGCTGGGGAGGACGGCGGGTCTGAGGTTGTTCGTTCTCGTGGTTCGTTCGTTGTTGACAGTTGGAAGTGATGCTCCACTTGGCTTCCACAAACGATGAAACGTAGTGCATGACTGGCGCGGAAAGACCACGCATGAAATCGCTTGCATAACCCGTTAGAACATTTGTTTCCTGCCAAGCGTCGCATCAAAAAAAGCTAGCAATGCTTGAAATCGAATGAAGTCACAATATGATCCAGCTTTCAAGGATAAAACCATGCTATTTCTTCAAAAGTCAGAAGTGGCCTGCAGGATTCAGAAGGATCATGTGAACAATTATACTGAATATTGCAAAGATTAACTTGAAACATTCTAATATTTAATGGGTGCTGTTAAATCTAAATAACAACCCCAAATTAAATATGCACTTGTTTTGCACCTTGAAGGTTCATGAACGTTAAGCTCTACAACATATCTCAGATGACCGCATATCAGCGCCAAAGAGTGATCTGGTGGAGGCCCTGTGTTGGGGAACATGGCAGGTTGAAGGTTGTTTTCGCATTCCACCCGTTGTCGACGAGTGAAAGTGATTGTTTCCTTGGCTACGAGATGTGATCTGGGCGACAAGGGCCAGTATTACTTCACTCCATGTGATCCAGTCGAGTATGCTTTGAGCTTAACGACGCTTTAATGTATAAACTAGCACAATGCTAAAAGTGGCTAAACTCGGGCAGTAATCTTGACTTCTAGGAATAAATAATCACCTGTCTTAAAAATGTGCAGTCAGTAGCATCCTGCTCGATTCGGATCATGGGACGCGACATGTAAACGTATAATACTAAATAGTACATATAGAGGAACAATTCTTATACTCAATACGTGTCATAATTGCAAGTAACAGCTGCAAATAAAAAGCACGCTTTCACACAAATAGCACACCCATAAATGTTGAGCTTTACGTGTCCCAGTCAACCTCCCTTATGTTCCATAACAGAGGCGTAGCCAGAAATTTTTTTCGGGGGGAGGAGGGTTCAACCATGCTTTATGTATGTTCGTGCATGTGTTTGTATGCGTGCGTGTATATATACGCAAGCTAAATTGAAAATTTTTCTGGGGGGGGGGTTGACCCCCCCCCCCAACCCCCTTAGCTACGCCCCTGTTCCAT
This sequence comes from Rhipicephalus sanguineus, assembly GCF_013339695.2. Classification (NCBI taxonomy): domain Eukaryota; kingdom Metazoa; phylum Arthropoda; class Arachnida; order Ixodida; family Ixodidae; genus Rhipicephalus; species Rhipicephalus sanguineus. The sequence goes on along the minus strand of NC_051180.1, from coordinate 179,428,026 downwards.
ACCATGTAGCTTTGCATGCACTTTTATTTAAATATCAACTGTCATGCAACATCCTTAGCTTTGGCTAGTACAGCAGCTAATACAAACTGTGCTTGAGAATGCAAGATTTATTGCCAGTACCAACACTAGGTCTACACAAAAACATTCTGTAGTAGTTCAAGCGCAAGTGTTTCTGCTTTTTTCAGATTTAGCAGCTCATATAGCGGTGGCTCACAAAAGCATGCAGACATACACATGTCTAATGTGCAGCTGTTATTCTTTGATACGAAGAACTGCACGAAATAAAGTGACACAAGGAGACGCATGTACAAGCGTCTTCCTTGCGCCAGTTTATTTCGCGCAGTTCTTTGTAGCCATGGATTACCAACTTGCCCAGCGATCAATTCTATATTATCCTTTACATGCAGCCCCCTTCCGTGGCACTTACCACAGCACAACATCTGTCAGACATAAAGGGTATTCGCATATTGTACTAGATTTGTCCTTCACTAAATGTTGAGACCTGAATTGTATTTGTTCTTTTTCTGGCACCATTTGAAAACATGGCCTTTCCCTTGCAGTGTTGAGACATTTCTTTACAATAAGTTAGTCAGGCATTGAGTCCAACTCCATCACTGTGCCAGACTGGTACTTAATTATTTATGCATGGGTCCCTTATTTCCATGATCTTCTGTTCTCTGCTTCAAGCCCTTCCCTTTACCCATTACTGTAGAACTGCAGCATTTAGGTGTTTCACCTCGCACCGCTAATTGTTCTTACATTTTGTGCCATTTCTTCGAGTACCCATGCCAGTATTTAGTGCATTAATTGAATGAAGGAACATGTTATGCTGCTGCGCAGCTGCACACTGAGCGGAACAATGAGATGCAGAGCCATGAGCGAAAAAATAGAGAATATTGTCACGGTACAACGCAAACACAAGACAGTGAGAAGTTCTACAAGAGTAGGAGGACAGCTTATTGACACAAAAAAAAATAGCAGGCACGAACATGTCTACTAAGACTGAAACTTGGGCTAGTTGGTTGTCCTTCATGATGAATCGGCAGCACAACCATACACGGACAGAGGAAAGGTACACGAAACACAGCACTGTGTTGTATACCTTCTTTCCTATGTCTGTGTGTGGCTGCAGTGCCGATTCACCATGAATGACTAACATGATGTCTTCGGCAAAATCCCGAAGACCCACTAGACGTTGATGTTCACTGATGTCCCCATTGTCTTTCTCGCCTGCAGAGCACACGCGTCAATACATATACAATAGGATGCATCGTAAGGGTTCTTCACCTTTATGCTCTATTGTTGGAGTAATAGGGCATTGTGTCAACTAAATAATCAATGTAATATTAAAATCGCCCTAAAATATATGGCATATTCCTTATTGCTCAATTTTCAACGTCCACGTATTCCACTTCAGCACCTGTGAACATAATGGCCCCCTAAAGGATCTCGGCAGTAGTTTCTCTTTAGTGGTTTTCAAAGCTGTTATTGGACCAGATTAAGCTAACTGAATCTCATGAACTTATCCTTTCAAAATAAATAAGGGGGCAGTCCACTTGTTATTTTCTAGCAGGCTACTTAGCAATTTGGCCTTCAATGTGTGTACTTTCCTTGCAGTTGTGTCCCGAAAGCAGTCAGTGGCCTATCGGTTATCAGTCAAAATTTTCTTTATGAACAGTCTTACAAGTTCAGTAATGCAGCATTGTAATGGATGTATCATTCTGACATATAGTTTATGCATTCAAAACTCTTCAGTTGAAATTCCTAACCAGTTTCTCCATCAGTAACGACCACAATTGCTATGCGACTCTCGGTGCCATCATCTGCATGCATGGATTGATGCATTCTGCAATGCTTTAATCATGCATCTTATCACTGGCCCTGTGATCTCACAAGTCACCTGTGTCCTTCTCTAAACAGTAACAGCTATAAATATTTTGCATAACTTAATTTTGCATAGCTTTTTTTCCAAACAGCATGACTTACCTCTATTTGCACAGTCAGTAAGCCTGAACACACAGTGCACACTTTTGTAGTTTGACATATTTTATTTTCAATTACAAACAAAACTGAGCAACAATGTATACACCAATACAGCGTTTGTAAACTAATTAGTGAATCTTACACTTTTACAGAAACAAGGGAAAAAAAGAACTGCGAAAGAGGTGATCATATAATTGAACAGAACGATTATTGTTTTTCTACGCTTCAGGGGTTTCAGGCCTTCTCATCTGACTAGAATTAATTGATAATAACCTAGCTTGAGTTTCAGCACGCCTATACGTAGAAAAACTCTACTTTATTGCAGAGTGCAGGTCAATACATACATGGAAAATTGCACCACATAAATGGCAGGAGCTACTTAAATGCCTTCAATTATAATTACTTTACTTAAACACAATAAGATAACACAGAATTGACTAGAGTAACAAAGAAGTATTGAAAGTAAGTGGGCCTTGATCGACGTCATATATGTAGCCTTGGAAACAGACGAAGGACTTGAGGTGTGCTTCTTGCCTGTTTCTGGCACTTAATTTGCAATATATGAGTAGAATACACAGTGAAATAAATTCTGTTCTATATCATGAGCTGTGTAGTGCACGTAGGTACTATGATTTATCACAAATGTATGACTAAACTAGATAACCTCTATATTAGTAGGCCTGAAGTTTGAGGACGCAGCTTTTCTGTAGGTAGTGGCTAATAAAATTTCAAAGCATGGGTATCAGCTGTGCATGAACGACAAGTGATATGCTAATATAACGCCCTAATAAATAAGACTTTTCATAGTACATGCATCAGAAATAATATGATGACTGTGTATGTTATACTTCGAGGAAAACTACAAAATGAACAATGAATATGTATATATGAACACACACGCACATACATACACACACATACAGTTATTATTGCACATGATGTCTGCCACAGATTCCAATGCTAGAGTACCTGCTACTCAGGTAGCCTCAAAAGAAAGAGCATTGAAAAGTGCATGGACATAAAACGAACTTAAATATCTCTAAAGTTTGGGAAAATTCAGCTAGGCAGCAGCCTTATTTAGCCAGCCTAACAATGTAACAAAAAACACACAAACAAAATAAAACTGCACAAAAAAGAACATAAGTTAGGCGTTGCATGTCCTTGAGCTTGTTGAGAATCTTCAGCAGTTTACTGCTTGCCCAGCAACGTGGAAAACTCTCTTCCTTGTGGAGCAAACTTTGAATTAGTCCCAATGTTTGGGCGAAAGCAGACGGGTAGGTAACATCCTTTATGTAATGTACGGTCAAACACAAGAAAAGTGCCTTCTCAAGCGTGCAGTCATCTTTCAGGGGAACACGCTCGTCCTCAGCACAAAAAATAAGCTTTGTTGCCGAGCTCCAAACAATCATGGGCCCTGGCAACCTATGGACATCTGCAAGATACTGGAAAAAAATAAGAAAAGCTAATATATGTTTTATGTTCTGCACAGCACATCTTTATACAAAAAATTACACCATCTCCCGCTAAAGGGGACCATGAGGCGATGCGAAGCCGCAGCACTTGCACGATCGCGTTCCGTTGGCGTTCGTTGGGCATGCTACCGACCTCGCGTCGTGGAACGCGAAGAGGGACGCTACGCGCGTCGTATCTTCCATCTAGCCTGGCCGTTAATTCTCACAGGGCAGCGGGGAACGCGGTCGACAGGCGGGCGAGAGGGGGGCAGCGTAGGAGAGGAGGGAGAAGGGGAGGGGACGCGCATGCGCTCGAGCTCATCGCGGCGTTGCGCAGGAGAGAATTTCGGCATGTCTAGCCCGCGTTTCAGAGGAAGAGTGGAAAGGGGGAGGGGAAAGGGTATGGGAGAGGGAATGTGCAGAGGGGAAGAGGAGAGGGAGAGTGGAGAGGGGTATGGGAGAGGGGGAGGGGAGAGGGAAAGTGGAGATGGGAAGGGGAGAGGGCGAGTGGAGAGGAGGTGTGTGGAGAGGGTATGCGCATGCGCAGGAAGGGTGGTCACGCCCCACACCACCACCACCACCACCACCGGATTGAGCTCCGCCTTAAGATACTTCGCATCTAAAAGCTAACAATTCAGAGGTAGTGGATGGATGAATGCCAGCACTAAAATATTGAAAGCTTTAGATGCAAAACCGTGCATAAATTGAGATTTTTATGGGCGTGGTTTATGCCACTGTAAATAAAGCAGTTTCAGCAACCCCGATAGACAGCTATAGGTGCCACTGCTTCAAATTTTGCTAACGCATTCAAAGCAGCCACAGGTACAATGTCAGATCTCACAAGTGTATAAGCAAGCATTTCTATGTGTTTCGCACGCAATGTTCATATCATATATCTGTTTTATGAAAATGGGTAAAAACAGCAGCCAAATGAGTGTACTGAGACCATAAGTTATGGAAAGCAGAGACTTGGCTTGCTTCAATAGTAGGCTGAAGCCACCTATGTCATATCATATCATATAATATCATCTGTCACCACCTATGATATATCATAGGTGGTGACAGATGGCATGTATGTTGGGCATGTCCTTTTGCACTAAACTTGAGTGCTGTGGTGTCACGCTCACAGGGCAAACCTGGAAATACCTGGTTTCTGTTTCTGTTGGAAAATGGAAGAAGCACAGGACAATCAAAAAGGCCCGAATGGATTGCCTACATTGATTTACATGATTGCTTATGTGTGTACGCCTTTGTGCATACAGATGTACTTGAACTATCTTAAACTATTTTAAACAAAGGAATTGACTGGACCCTTTTCAATGGCAGAAAAGGAACTCTGCTACAAACAAGGTGGACGTAGTGACAGAGTCCACATTGAAAAAACTAAAGGCCATGTCCACACTAGGATACACAGCAGTTCCCAGTCATCATGTAAGGTGGCTACGCATGTAAGGTGGCTACGCATGTAATGTGACTACACATAGGCTAATATCAATATTCTTTGCAGCACCAAGGAAACAAACTTCAATCTACATGGATGTTCTAATACTGAAATTTGACATATAATCTTTCGTTGAGTGAATGATTCAAATTACATTCAAAGTCATTGTATTTAGCAGACTCAAAGGGCCCACTTTGTGTACACAGATGCATGCAGTGAATGGTGCTGTTGTATATAGACTAATATCACAACTTTGCAGGTCCTTTCGGATGTCAATGCACACGTCTGAGAGTAGTGCCACCACCTGCTTATTGAATATTGTCTTTCTTTCATTGAAATTAAAGCTCTTTTGCAGAAAAACATTCTTGTATTCAAAAGTATTTTGTGTTTGCATACAGCATAATTGGGCGTAAAATTACCCTGAATATCTCCTTTCAACGTGGTCTTGACAAACATATGTATTTGTCGTCTGGTCAGACATAGAATAGCTTTTCTTTTATTTCATATGCTGCGCCGAAAATTGCTGCATAATTGTGACAAAATTGTCGTGCGAAAGAAAATTCTTCAGTGGAATGAGCTAGCTATACACTTAATTGTAATTTATCAACTCTCCACCAGAAACAAATATCTAAGTTACATCTGTTGCAGTACCTAAACGCAGATAAATAGTTACATTATGTACGAACGTTTTACGATAGTCATGCAAGTACAATACTGATTCCGTTTTTGAGCAATATATGAGAGATAGATCCGCTTCAGGTGCACAATTGCAGATACTGCTTGATATCGTTATTGATTCGCGAACCACATAATAGTGAGCAACAGTGTTTCGCTTTCTGACAGTTTGCGACCTTCATGCATTACGAAGAAAAGGTCCGAGCAAGAGGCTTTTCCGATGCGCCTTTCACAGATCTATAGAGACTCGTTAGGAGCGGTGCTTTGTTTCTAACAACACAACACAAGATTGGGAGCATCGAAATAAACTCACCCAGTCGTGCATGGTTCACGAGGCAGTGCCCGCAGGAGGAGCACCAGGCAACTTGGTGTGGCACGCCTGGTTCCCCTGGCTGGCGGCTGTACGCGAGCAATCTGATGCACTCACTCACACTCACGTCGCACTGACACACTTTGCACTCACACGTGCCATCATAACTGCACGCTCCTCTCTGAATGCCTTTGACGTCGGTCGAGGTGTACATCCCACGCAGCAGGGCCTGATCGGCACTGCCGAAACGTTGAAGCACGCCAAGACGATCGCGGGACTGAATTCTCACCGAAAACAGAGAGATCACGCAAGGAGCGGGCGCAAAAGAGACGGACACCGCTCGACGCGCATGGGAGAGAGAACTGTAGGGGGATAAGTCAGCAGCGTGAGCATGAGGAGAACGCGATCAAAGGTGAAAACTTCCTTCGAACGTTGAGTTTGTAGACGTCGCGGGCGTTGTTTCCGTGATAATTTTGCGTATTCAGGAGTAAACAGCAACAAAGGCACGTCTACAATACGAACTTGCATACTTTAAACAAAAACGGTGCGAGGCGAATGAGGCAGCAGAGGCGACTGACGTAACTCGGCACGGCCGCTGCGTTTCCAACGCGCGTGCTTCGCACGAAATCAGACACGATTGCCAAGGTCAGGGAAGCGCTGGCTGTAAAAAGCTGTCTAGGAGGTGTTGATCCGGCGCCAACACAGGAAACGCTACACGACGTCAACGTGGCCTTCGAGCCTTGAGCACGCTCGCTCGGCGCTCTCTCGCTTCTCGCCGCGGCGCCGATCTCAATTACCCGCATAAAACAGCGGGCCCTGTATAAGCGTTGCGTCCGCTCGAGAAATTTTCGCGTCAATAAACCCCGGGCTCCATATAAGCGTTGCGTCCGCTCGCGGCCGCATATAGCGGGCCCAGCCCGTCACCGCAGAATTTGTCACGCTTAATGGCGATTGAAGGGCCGCTTATATGGAGTACCTTGCGGTGGAATAAAAATGGGCCGCTTATGTGCCGGACGTTATACGGGACTTGAATAAGAGCAGGGCTGGGCAGTATCGCGATACAAGAGTATCGCGATAGTATTTCAGTGATACTTTTGAGTATCTGTATTTCTGTATCGAGATACATTTAAAAAATGTATTTGTATCTCAGTAGTGAAATACATTTATGATGTATCGCCTGTATCGCGATACTGTGCTGGACACGGGTATCTCGTTACATTGTTTTTTTGTGTCGAAAATGAGTTGAGGCGTTTTTCCAATGGGGGAATGACGTTTTTTTTTTCCTTTTTTGTGCCAAGACAAGCAAAGGCTCGCCGCCGGTCGCCGACAGATAGGGCGGCGATGGTTTCCCCTCAAGCACAGAATGGTCCATGTGGTAAAGCACGCGACGCCGCAGACGGCAGAATCGCGGGGGCAGTGTTGTCGGCCTCTGCCGACGAAAGTCGCTGTCTCTCAAGGTCAGTGTAGCATGCCTATTTTTTTTCGGGTGGCAAGCCATTACTTCGCCACCCCCCGCGCGGATACCGCCTTGGAACTGGCTTCGCAATGCTTCGCGTGCGTTCAGTTTTCAAAGCGGCGGCACTTCGAAAAGCAGTTCCCGTAGTCGCGGCGGAAGGGACTAGAAGACGACTATCTTTGACGCGCTTTCAGCCACCTCTCTAATGTCAGGGTGCGTTCCTAATTGATTACATGCGTGAAACCGTCTTTTGTGGTAGCAGGCTCCCCCACCGCCGGAGCCGACTTCGCCTGTTGCGGCTTTCTGAAATGGGTGCTGGTACCGTCGGTGGTGGTGACAGCTTCATTGAAGCCAACAGGGTCAGACGGCTTAGGATTCCGAAGATGGGGACATACTTCGGATTCTGAACAGTCAGAACAACCCAAGTGAGGGTGGAAATGTTTCGGTATCTAGATGACCCGAGAAGAGATATCGCCACGCTGCAGGGCAATCCGGCTACGACCGTGGTATTTATTCACTATAACACGAATTTGTGCTCGTCTTCAGCAGTAGAGAGGCTTTTCTTTCGTGAGTCTTGTGCTGAGGCTGAACCGACGCTGTTAGAAGACAGCCTATTTGAGAAGCCTACACAGCAACCTTCTCATCAAAGCAGATCTTCAAAATAAATGTGTGCTTTTTCTAAATTCACTGGTGTTCATTAGTGATTCGAGTGATTTGCTTTAGTGTGCTATGTCTAGCATAGCTTAGTTTGTTCGCCAAGTATGTCGATTTCGGTGCCCATTCCTTGTTACTGTTGCTATGAAATAGTGTATTTTTATTGCAATTGATACTTGTAATTATGTCATTATTACTAATTATGTACTTTGTCCGCCCCCCTCCCCTGCAATGTCTTAATAACGCTGAGGGTACTGTAATAAATAAATAAATCAACTGAACGTTTTCATGCGTTGTTACTTTAATTACAACATTATGCTGCACTAATAGGTGTCTTTGCGTAGTATGAGCATCCTTGAAATAAAAAGTATTCCAGTATCTGTATCGCTGTAACTGTATTCCGGAATACTTTTTTCGTCTTTTTGCAAAAGTATCTCCGAAATATCCCGTTACGTTAAAGGTTAATGTATCTCAGCATCTGTATTTTAGGCTTCCAATTCATGTATTTCGATATCTGTATTCCGGAATACTTTTCTGAGTATCTCTGCCCAGCCCTGAATAAGAATGTACCGTAACCGCATCGCCAAGCCTACAGTAAAGCTTTGGCACATTTTATAGTGCTGTTGACGTATATGTACTTATCTTAAGTACTCCAGGCAGCGGCGCTCGAATAAATGCACTCGTAAGTTCATCAGGACTTGTTGATAATTTTCCAACCAGCAATTTTTTTTTCCTTTCTAATCATATTATGTGCCGAGAGAATGAGCAATCCGCAAGTCTTGTGCCGCAAGAGAATGAGCCATACGACAGGAGGGACATGGGAGGGGTATTTTGTGAGGAGCCCTTTGGCAGATTGGAAACAGCGGTCTCTCTTTCACACAAATATCAGTGAAATTTAGTGATAATAGCTAAATAAGGCACAATAAACAAGGTTTGCTGAGCCACACAGAAACAAATATTTGGCCTGAACGATACTTTCTGCACAGTCCACGAAAGGCCCGCCGAATGCCTTGCAGTGGTACAGCGACTGCGCATTCTTTCCCCATAAGTGATGTTATTTGAGCCTATCAACAAAGTGATATATAAGCAGAAGTGCCGTTCCATTTTTAATATTCCCTATCTGGCACCCTGTATTTAAATTAGTTGTCAGTCATTCATCATATGAAAGTAAAATCTGTCTGAACTGAAGTTATAGTTTCAGCTCTGTTGCACATTAAGAAATACAATCGGCACAGTGTGTATTGCTATTGAGGTCACTTTGCAGCCTTTCACGTGGATGGCCCCGCCACAGTGGGCTAGTTGTTTTGGCGCTCGACTGCTGACCTGAAGGTTGCGGGATGGAATGACGGCCGCGGCGGCTGCATTTTCGACGGAGGCGAAAATGTCTGAGTCCCGTGCACTTAGATTTAGGTGCACTTAAAGAAGCCCATACTTTAAGAAAAAAGAAGAGTATAGGTGACTGTTTCAGAGAGTTCTTCAAAGAGTCACGGTGGCTGTCTTGGTGGGTCAGAGTCGGCGCGCTCTAAGAAGTACCCTGACCATCTAGGAAGAGTGGAAGGACTCTAAACGAAGGATCACATTACCACTTATGAGGGAGTCAGACGACTCTTGCCGGTAACACTTCTACGGGGGTCAAATGACACACGCCGAAGCGTCAAGCGACTGCACAGCTTTTTTGAGTTACTCAGTTGACCCCTTGTCTACTTTTGCGTGACTACTGTTGGAAATAGTGAAGTATTCATTTTAAGTAAGCCCAATAATACTTGCCGTTGTGCCCAGCGACAGCAACAAAACAGAAAAAAAGAATAGTTCAATTTTAGCATTATTGTAATGAAACTCTTCAAAACAACACACCTTTTCCAGCAGAGTAATCCAGAAAGCGCGAGAAGATGGTCTGTGATTCCTTCTTTTCATGCTTGTGTGAGTATAACCGACTAAAATCTGTGACAGTGATGTGCATGGTGTGTCATATGGTGCAAAAGAAATGGCAGATATCGGCATTATGTTTCCGTATTTATTCCGTATGATTATGAATAAATCAAAAAGTGGTGACAGCTGGAGGCATCAGACTTGTGACTTCCTTTGTTGTCGCTTCTGTTCAGCGTGAGCAGCCACGAAAAATTGTATCTCAAAAGCATAACGTGATATTATGATGAGAAAATGAAACTGCCGCAAGAGTTTAAAAAACTTACACAATAGGTGACTTACACAGACATAATGAAGGCTCAGAACAAAACAACAAATGTAAAGAGGTATCGTAAGGAACCAAGTTTTTTGCCGTTATCGTATAAAACACAACTTGCAAATAGTAGCTTTTGTAGCGCGTCACTTGGCGGCAAACTTGCAGCACATGATGATTTGAGCCTCTTTTAAACAACAAACGAAATTGGTTTAGGCTCCTTTGCGTCGGTGCCACTCGCCTCTTTTGCTACATCGTCTTGTCCAACCAAAGGAAATGTAGGACCGACTGCCTCGTTGACAGGGCGAACGCCGCTATTGATTTTCCCATCACGAGTGGTGAGGCGCCAGACCATAGCGACACATTCGTTTCCCCGTGTGGCTGTCAACTGGAGTGAAAAGGCGGCAGAAGCGATCCGGGATTCTGGGAATAACCAATACACAAACACTGATTATTTGTATTTGAAACCACCCTTTGTTCAACACACCGTTACTGTACACACATGTGACACGTGTGTTTTGTTTTAAATAATTTCGCAACGAAAACAGATTTTCACGTGAAAGATGCGGCAACTCCGTTTCGCAATAGGCACTGACTATGCACGAATGAAAGCACTTCTTTTCTGAGAAATGGCTTCAAAATTTGCTTTCAGAATCAGCCCGTTTGCGCCGGCATATTCCAACACCCAGCGAATCCTCCGGCAGTCAGAGGCACGTCGTGAGCGGTTACTGACCGCATGTTTTACAAACGTAAGCCATCCTTAAATACTCAGATAAACACATGCGAGTACGAGCGCCCGAACGACACCCAGCGAGCGCGGACGCCGTCTACGTCGAGATCAGACATGTCATATGATGGAATTACCGCACATAGCTCCCACAGTCACGTACACTCACACGACTCTGTTATAACATCAAAGGTCATCGCAGATGCCGCCAAACTTGGCAAACAGCAAACAGAAACGAGGGAAAAGGGTGCACGGCGGCGGCCGTCACAACGCGCGCCGTCGAAAGTCTCTAGCTTTTTCGCCTTACCGGCGAGGCGTGTCCAACTTAAGTGACTAACGCGTACGTGCTGGGAATATCGTAATATATCTACACCTCAAACTACCGTCTTTAAACCAACAAAAACCATTATATATATGCGACTAAGTGTTGTGTACACAGACTATTTTTTTTTAACGTTCCCACGCGCGGAAGCACGATGCACACTCAATGTCGATGGAAATTCTATTATGAGGTAGACTAAAACGCATCTAAAAACGACACCTTGCACCTTAAGCAGTGCAGACACAATGTGCGATCAGCGAACAATGACCATTGATAACTGTTTGCATCGCTCATTTTATGGGAGCTTGTAAATTAACGCGCATAGCGGTGTCAAATTGTTAAGTGACAGTTTTAGTTGGGCATCCGCAAGAGCCTCGCGGACGCAGGATGCTCTTGGAAATGGCTGGCAGCCTACTGTCCCAGAGCTGCTGCCGTTAACAGGCGCACGTTGTCCGTATCCGCAGCTCCATGAATATTCCGCCCTCCCAGCGTCACTTCGAGCATGGAGCCTGGCATCACCGGCGTCACCGCCATCGAAGATGCGGATTTTCGCTTGAACAGAAACCTACCAAACACGAAACCCGCGCAGCCAACGCAACGCATTCCAATAGACCGAGGAGACAGGGAGCAGGCCCAGGCGCCGCGCCAGCCCGTCTTCGTCGGCGATCCACGTCGCCAAAACAGCGTCGAACGGCAAACGCGCGATATGTACGGCGTATATGGCAGCACCTTCATCACGGAAGCCAATGAAAACGCGCTTCCCGAGAGTCTAGTGACCGCCCGCAAAAATAATAACTCTCTTTCTGTGCTGCTACCTTCCAAAAGGGGTCAAATGGATACCCGCAGAGAGTCACGGTACCGTGACCCTTTTATGACTCTCTTTTTTTAACACGAAAGTATTTTATGCCGGCATCGGCCAAGTACTTCTGTTACGGTTACGACATTGATAAAATGGACGCCAACGGATGAGAAAGCAAAGGCCCAGGAAGAGATCCACCACTGCGAATCGAACCCACGACCTTGCGGCCGCGACGGTAAGCGTCCAACGCCCAACCGTCTAAGCTACCTTGACACCTGCTCGACACTTTACGAACGCGCCTTATATCTTTCACATATTCTCTCTCGCATGGTACTGCCTTTTCCCTCTTTTGGCGGTGTAGGTAGGCGGGGCGGAGCGGAGCGGGCGGTAGCGCCGTCTGTGAGAGGGAAAAGAAGTAATGCGTCACGATCGACCCTTACTAGCGCTTACTCCGAGATTGCGCGCGATATCGGAGGGCATGGTTAAAGCGTCTCGATACCAGCGAGGGACACTGGCCGCACTGGCGTCGCAAGGCACTCTAGATGCAATTACGTTGGTTACGTTCTCTTGCCCTGTGTGTGTCTATGCTTCGTCCCCGTGTCATTTTGCGCTTCTTAAATGATGAACGTTCTCTGCCTTTCGCTTCGTGTTAGCGTGCGCCGGCTCATCGGAGTGGTGCAGCTTCCACATGCACCAGCGATATTTCTCCGCCGCCGACTGCTTTGATTGCGAGAGCACCTATTAACAAAACTGCTGCAATACGCTTTGCAGAACGGACACGATTCCGATGGGCGCATGCCGTGTCTTGGTGGAGCGAGACAGAGGCTAGCGGGACGCACGCGTTCGCTGCTCACGCTAAGAACCTGTACCTCCCGTGTTGCTGAAGCGCAGTGTGGTAGTGTATGCATGGACACAGGCGTCGGTTACCCATTACTAGAAAGCCCACACCGTGCCTTTCGCTCCTTATTTGACGACGTTTTGATGAAGTGCATATCGGGTACCTGTGTTGATTATAAGCTTGTTGATGTCATCTTTACGCGGGATTCACGATTCGTTGTGTGCAAATATATTGTTACGTAAAATTGCACAAAGCGTTCATACTTACAAGTGTATTTATAGTGATGTGCACAGCATCGATCAAGATGGAGGACAGCACCCACAGTAGACAGACAGGCCAGTCCTCTTTGTCGTCTTCTGTACGCAGAGTGTGTGGCTATTGATGTGGTAGCTACGTAGGATTACCCCCGGCGGTGAAAGCGCCCGCTCGGTGCACTTTGAACATATTCTTCAGAAGGAGGGCGGTATGATTTTAGCCAATTGACGTGCACTACGTCACTGGGCGTGTTTGCAGGCGGATTCGTCTCGGAAACGGGAACGATCTCGTAGGTGACGTCCGTTACCTGGCGGACGATACGTTATAGACCCATGTACCGAGATAACAACTTCTCTGACAGGCCGACATGACGAACGGCACCACAGGAGAAATACGTAACCACGTGTCAAACGAACCTCGACATGCCTGCTGTCGTTGAGGGTCTTCTGGGTTGCTTGTGAAACCGACAGCCTAGAGCGGGCGATCTGACGCGCGTGGTGGGCGCGAGCGATAGTAACACGTGCGTATTCGCTCAGCGGAGATATAGTAGCCGGAAGTAGGGTGTCCAGTGGTAACATCTGATCGCAGCCATAGAGCATATAAAAAGGTGAGTAACCAGCGGTGTCACGACGCGATGAATTGTAAGCGAAGGTCACGTGAGGTGGCGCCAGGGCCCAGTCATGGTGGTCAGATGAGACATACATGGAGAGCATGTCCGTAAGAGTGCGGTTAAGGCGCTCAGGGAGGCCATTTGTTTGGGCATAGTAGGAAGTGGTCAACTTGTGCTGCGTTGAGGAAGAGCGTAATAGATTGTCATTAGTCTTGACAAAAATGCGCGGCCACGATCGGTGACCAATTGGCGAGGAGTGCCATAGTGTAGAAGGACGTCGTGGAGCAAAAAAGTCGGCAACGTCAGTAGCTGCGCTGGTGGGGAACGCTCGAGTGATGGCATACCTGGTTGTATAGTCTATAGGAAAGGCGACCCACTTGTTGCCAGAGTTTGCCTCAGGAAAAGGGCCGAGAAGGTCTACACCAACACGGAAGAAAGGTGCGGTAGGGACGCAGATCGTGTGAAGGAGTCCAGAAGGGGGTGCGGCAGGTCGCTTCCGACGTTGGTCTTTATCGCAGGAGGCCACGTAACGTCGAACGGATCGGGCGAGACCGCGCCAAAAGAAGTGGCGCCAGACACGGTCGTACGTGCGAGGTACGCGCAGGTGGCCGGCAGTGGGTCGGTCGTGAAGCTCATGCAGGACCGCTGAACGCAGATGTTTAGGCACGCCGAGGAGTAGCTCAGCGCCATCTGGCAGGATGCTACAACGGTACAGCGTGCACGAACATGCGGAGTGACGCGTCGTTAGGGGCAGATTCGAGACGGTCAATGAGTGATCGCAAGGAAGCATCGCGACGTTGTTCGTCACCAATCTGAAGAAACTGAGACATAGACATGACGGTGGGGCTATAGGCTCGATGCGTCTGGCTTTTCAACAGGGTAACGGGACAAGCAATCGGCGTCCAGATGGAGGCTTCCAGACTTGTAGGCAACCGAGTAGGAGTGCTCCTGAAGACGCAGCGTCCACGGACGAAGTCGTCCAGTAGGATCCTTTAGTGAAGAAAGCGAACAGAACGCGTGATGATCTGTTACGACACGGAAAGGGCGGTCATACAAGTAAGGACGGAATTTTGAAACCGCCCAGACAAGGGCAAGGCATTCTCGTTATAGAGTAGTTGCGTTCAGACTTCGAAAGGAGCCGACTTGTGTACGCAATAACACGATCAGTGCGCCGCTGAGTTTGGGCCAAAACTGCGCCGGTGCCGTGACCACTAGCGTCTGTGCGCACTTCTGTAGGAGCATCTGGGTCAAAATGTGCAAGAATAGGTAGTGTCGTTATAGCGGTGATTAGCTAAGAGAAGGCATCAGCTTGGAGAGGTCCCCAACAAAACGGGATGTCGTGTTTGAGAAGGTCAGTGACTGGGCGTGCGAGTGCCGCAAAGATTTTCACTAACCCGCGAAAGTAGGAGCACAGGCCCACGAACCTGCGAACATCATGGATAGAGCGCGGAACGGGGATGTTCCTTACAGCGCAAATTTTTGCCGGGTCTCGTCGTACACTGGAAGCGTCATCGAGGTGGCCAAACACAGTAAATTGACGAAGACCGAAGTGGCAGTTCGAGGAATTGAGCTGGAGGCCTGCTTGGCGGTATGTTGATAGAATAGTCGAAAGGCGTTCAAGGTGTGTTGCGAAGGTGGGTGAGAAGATTATCACGTCATCCAAGTAACACAAGCACGTCGCCAATTTAAATCCTTGAAGCAGCGTGTCCATCATTCTCTCGAAAGTTGCTGGAGCGTTCCAAAGTCCGAAGGGCATGACCTTGAATTGGTGAAGGCTGTCAGGCGTAACGAAGGCGGTCTTCGCACGATCAATGTCATTACAGCAAGTTGCCAGTAGCCAGATGGGAGGTCGAGAGATGACTTCACATCTTCAGCTACCACAACGGTTTAATAACTGAATACGGATATTAGCCGTCGGGATAAAGATGTACCCCCAAGGTTTAACGTGGGTGCACCCACGTCAAACAGTGCTGTAGATGCCAAACGCAAACAGACATTGTACAAGCTCTCATATCACTACACAATAAGCACTACTTCTGTAAAGACACGTTTCACTTTCGTGTTATACCGATTGCTATGATCGAAAGATGAGCCATGTTTTTTTTCTTAGAGTGCAGGTGGTTGAAATTTCCGGAGCCCTCCACTAAGGCGTCTCTCATAATCGTGTCGTGGTTTTGGTACGTTAAACCTCAGATATTATTATTGTTATTATTGTTTCAAGTGGATGCACCAACCTTTACGCCTGTACTTCATCAAAGATGCTATTTGCCGCACTGCGGACACTGCATCGCTGCTTAGCTTATATCTATTCCACCACCCTTACGTCACGAAAATACGGCGGCACTGTCTCGGTGCCTCTTAATTTCGCGTGGTAGGCATCGACCTCCGTGCCAACCGCCGTTACCGTTGTGTTTTCGCTGGTACGCGCGCTGTCCGCCGTCGTGCAGAGTCGAATAACGGTGTACCGGCGAGACGCGTCGTGGTTAATTGCGCAGAAAGGCACAAGAGAGCTGATAAGCTCTTGTCGGTTCACTGCTTACAAAGGTCTTCGCAAGAAATCGGTGACAGCAGTAGAACTCGTCTCCGGCACCGTGTTATCGGGTAGGCGGCAAAAGCTGAACGGTTCACACAGCCTGTTTTCTCTAACAAAATTGATTACCTTTGTGAAAAGTCATCTTTAAAGCCACTGCAATTTCTGCTATCAAAGCCGACCCATCTAAACACGCTGGAAACGCCCGCACGCGCGGTGCTCGGAGGCAGCTTTCGTGGCTGCTGCGCCCATAGTTGTCGCGTGACACGGAGAACTGTGGCGAGCGCTGGCAACGTCTCAGCCTACGGGCTGGGACGTCGCTACAAGTGCCTAATTAGATCGACGGTGCCAACCGTTGTTTATTAACATAAATTTCGTATATAGAAAAGTGAACATCTCTCAAGGTGTATTCATCCGCGCCGCGTCGTCTGCACAAGTTCTCGACGCGTCTGCACACTATATAGCGTCCATACAGGCTCACAGTAGTTATTATGGCTTCCGTATTAGACCTAGAAATACAGGGAAATGATGAAACAAACTACGCAATGAGTACAACAAGGTGTGGGTACTGCATTGTTAGTTATAATGCAGAAGCGGTACATATGCCAAGCTAGTCAGTAAGAAAAAAAATTTGTGCCGATCTTTACAAGAACAGTGCATGTCCCCTTGCAGGCTACCTGAAAATCTGCCCCATACATTGACCCCCTTAGTCACCTACAGGGAGGGGGGGCGCAAAGTCTGCCTCGCTCATTGACTTAGTAGGGGAAGGGCGCTACGATGAACCTCCGCCCCCCTGATGGGGAACCTTGCGCACGCCTATGTCGTTAAGTCGTCTTAAGCAAATTTCCTTCCGTGGAGTTCCAGGTTAGCTGGTACATGCGTATATATATATATATATATATATATATATATATATATATATATATATATATATATATATATATATATATATATATATATATATATATATATGGGTCATTCCATATCAAGTGTACCCCATGGATTTTCGACCATATCCTAATATGTTTTAAAAAATTGTGCTAGTATATGTCAATGGGAGACGTCGTTATTCAGGCGTTTTATTTCGAGGAAAAACTTTTGTCGCCTAGGGGGAGCTTCGAACCTTCGGCTTGGAAGTGAAACTGTGTCGCGCTAAATAATTTGTATAAAATTACTGATTTGAGCCATCAACACGAAACAACCTTTTCTTAATCTGAAGACCCCGATCTTTCATAAATACGATAGCTTATTTATTTTTCTATTAGCTTTCATTATTTGGCCTTGAAGAAATATCGCAGAATGGTGCATGTTTAGAGTTCTTCAGAAAAAGTGCGAATTGTTTGAGGAGCAATATATTCACACTGTGGGCTTTATATGCTCATATGCTAAGTGATAAAAATACTGCGGGAGCGAATGAAGCAGGAAAATTGTCACTATATTGTGACAAAGTTGGGAAAAATAAGATTTTGCCTCATATTGCGGCTTCAGTTTCGCAGTTTAGTGGTCCAAGTAAAAATATGGCTTAAACATGTTGTGTAAGCTGCCTTTTTGGTATAATATACAGAAAGTTTGAAGGGAGTAATTTTTGTTTTAAGCGAGAAAATAATTTTCGAACAGTACGACCACAACGTTGAGCGTAGTTTGCTTTGCCTCACCTTCACCGCATAGCACCTCAGCCCAGTATTCCAGCGCGTGCCGTTCCGCAGCAACTAATGCAAGCCACACGACTGCTTATCGCTCATTTAAGTAATAGGCCTCCCAAGCTCGGTCAGGGGGCGCTGCGTCGCACGCGTTTCGCCGCCTTTCTTGCAAAAACCGGTCGCTTCTCTCCCCGCGCCTGGCTTTTGACTGCGCTGTCTGAGCGCGTTCAGGCGCCCTGCACGCGCTGTTCTCTGCTCGCCGTGCACGTGCAGCTTCACGTGTCGCTTGCTCTGAAGGTTTAGAAAGATCCCAGAGATGGAAAAAAGAGTTTTCACGGAGGGATTCTCAACAGAGGAGGACGGTTGATCGACCACCTTTTCGGGACCGAGCAGGTCGTCAAGGGCGATGCTGTCTGTGCGAGCGCTACGTGCGTGCCGATGCTGAACGGACACATTTCTTTGACATGAATAGGGAGGTGACTGCGCTAGTTCTGTAATTATGTTACCGGTAAAACGCACATTCGTTGCGGCAGTCGTGTCTACTCGGAGCTGTCAGCAAACACCCAGCACGCTTTCGCGTGCGTTTTCTATTGATACATTTTCGATTGCTTTGATGCCAAGTTTGTCGTGCGGCTTTAAATTTATTATGAGCTCAGTATGAAGAGCATAAATTTACATCTGCCCTGTTGAGTCACTGGCTGCATCGCAATGCGCAGTGTTCAGTTTCGTGGGAGTTTCACTTTTGCCGAGGTTTGCATCGAATGGTAACAACGTCGGATCGCAAGTTGAATGTCACCTTGGATTTTTTAGAGCTCCCTTTGACAGCATAATGATACGCGCAAACAAAAAATAAATAAATATTTCATGCCCACTTCGACCATGCATGTTTCTTGCAGAGGCGTGTTTCATTTCGAATAATATCGACGCCTGATCACGTACCGTGCTCGCTTATTCGAATGTCGCTTTGGTTGTTTCGACAGCTCGCTTGGTCAACTTCATACTGTACAGAGGCGTAGCCAAGGGGTGGGGGTGTTCAAACCCTCCCCGAAAATTTTCAATTTTGCTTGCGTATATGTACACGCACACATACAAACTGCACGCACGAACATACATAATGTATGGTTGGACCCCCCCCCCCCCCCCGAAAAAAATTTCTGGCTACGCCCCTGGTACTATATACAATACGCACTGGGATCGCGCATGTTTATGATTATGCCGAGATTTGTGCCCGATGATAAGCGCATCTGAATTCGCGAAGCCATCGAAAATTTAATTGCCACCTTGGTTCTTTTTTTCAGCTCGTTTCCAAAGCGGCAACTGTACATTGCCCGCGGATCACGCACATGCAAGGGTTTTTATTACGTGCCGAACGCATGACATTATTACGAGGCACGCCGTGGTGGATTAATTCGGTTGAATTTCGGCAACTTGGGGTTCTTCGGTCACTTGCGGTTGAATTTCGGCCACTTTCGGCCACTTGGTGTACGTAAATCTAAGTACGCCGGTGTTACTGGATTTCGCTCCCATCGAAATGCAGTTGCCGTATGCGTGAATCGAACCCATGACCACGATCTCAGCACCGCAACACTTCAGCCTGCTAAGCAATCACGGTGTGTCGCATGCAAGGCCATTATAAGCGCTCAGTGCAAACATGCAGCTTAATTCTGTTTACAGGGAGCCGCGACGGGAAATGTACTGCAATCAGCTGAATTAAACACTTAGTACTCACGCTATGTTATTTAAACTGTGGTGTAATAAGCCCACATGCTCCGCTGCTGTCACATTACAAATGGTTGACTCGGAAAGCCAGCGCGCAATCTCGAAACGTACAGCGGCTGTCTATTTGTTGTAGTTTCGGTTCACAAACGCACTTCCTTTTCAAATGAGCACGATCATCGCGTTTCTCCCCGTTAATAGTTCGTAATACTGTGTACGACAAAAATTGCTTCAAGGTGACAAGACCGCAAAAGCATCGCGGCGAACTGCCATAATCCACTCTTGACGCATCTGTTCCTCGCACTGCTTGCATTGGAAACGGTAGAACATGACAGGAAGTTTTCGGCTCTTCGTCATTTTTAAACTTTCTTGACAGTTCACAATGCAGCAGGAGTGCATGCCTGCTTTCGAGTGCGACGAAGGAACGGCACCCATAGCGTGAAAAATGCGAGATAAAAGCCCCGCGGAGCACGTTCTCCGCGCGCGCAATGGGAAAACCAAGCAAGAGCGACCCGTCCGAGCTACCGGAGGTTTCCCCTCTCTCCGCTGGGGCGGCGGACGGCGCTGCGCAAACTTGAGCGTTGGAGGCCTATACTGCTGTGCAGAACATCAAAAACGGCAATAGTGCTAAAATGAGGGAGCGGTATGTTCCGCCTTGGAGCGTCGACAATGTGGCTTTTGTTGGCACTTAACGGCCTGTAACTTTCACAGTGATGCATTCCTTCTCTCGTTTGTCCTCTGAGCGTAGTTTGGCGCGCAAGCGGAGCTCATCTGCAGTCGAAGCGGCACTTTCGTAATGTGAGCGCCCGCAGCATCCAGCAGCCGCTGCTGCGGGTTTGTCAAGCGGCTTATTGCAAGACAAATCCTGCTCAACCATGACACCTCGCTGCGCATTTGTTAGTGTGAAGCTGCTGCTTTGTTATTATGTCGTGTGCAATTATTTTGCACAACTTATATCTGATTTTCAGCACATAACGAACGGCGCGGCCGCTAGGCTGGCTCCGACACATTTGACGCATTATAACTTGTTAGCAACCAAAATAATGCAACATTTTTTTATGCTGAATGGTAGATGACGTCCTTGGCTTCAATCAGAGGGATATCAAAAATTAAAAATTACCTTTTGAGTAAAATATTTTCAAACCCAATCCCTAAACCATTGTTAAGTCGTGACCACGGCAGGTTTGAGACCAGTAGGATCTGAACTATGTCCACAACTGGTGCATCACGTGGCGCATGGAACTTAATGCTAACAAATGCAAATACATGCGAGTTTCACGTTCTAACGGAGCATGCCCAATATATGCAATAAATAACTCCATCCTCGAACTTGTCACAGCATACCGTTACCTTGGCGTTCATATAACTAATGATTTGTCATGGAAACATCACGTCGAACACATAATGTGCAAATGAAACCGTACTCTGGGATACCTAAAAAGAAATCATTTTCTCGCTCCATCTACACTAAAGAAACTTCTGCTCACCACATACGTTCGTCCTCAACTAGAGTACGCATCAACGGTTTGGGATCCACGTCAATCCATATTAATTTACGCCTCTGTCAGTTTTATACTAGCAAACTATCATCGTAAAGCAAGCGTACGTAGCACAAATGAAATAATCTCTTAACATCCCATTACTTGCCGTACGTCGGAAGCAAGCTCGCATTTCACTTTTTCATAAAATATACTATCACAATGCCACTCTCCGTTCGCTCGTAATTCACCCACCACCATTCACTTCTGCTCGTAGTGATCATTGTCATAAATTCAGTGCATCCTTCTGTAACACCGTCACGGGCTCATAGTAATTATTTCCCAAAACCTCAGTCGTATGGAATAACCTACCGTCATCAATAGTAAGCATACGTGATCCCATCTTTTTTAAAAATGCTCTAGTGAACATGGTCTAGTGTTTTAAGGTTCTTCTATTTTTTTTGTCTCCTATTCCGTACCTGCGCCCTTTTAATTCTTGTTATTGTTACACATTCCTACTGGATTCACTCTATTGAGTTTTACGTTCTGTATTACCAACGTTTAAATCGGTGTCATTCCAGTACTAGTGTTCTTGCCCCTCCCCTTTATGATGTACTGCATGTAACTTGAGGGTATTTCAAATAAATACATAACTAAACCTAGAGAAGTGCTTGAATTGACAGGGTTTATACACATCAGTGCGCGATCGCAAGCGACAATGAAACATTAGAAATCCAAAGCGGTGGTGAATTTCGCATGGGTCACAGGAAGAAAGGAATAAATGGTAAGCGCATGACGAGAGCGATGTTGGCTCAAACTCACCTCGCGTGGCTCTGCATTGCGAGCTGGGGTGGCGAGTCACACACAAAAGCCGAGGCGCTCAGGGGCGACGGCGACGGAAGGCTCCCGGCCCATTTGAGATGTGTCAGTCACGGCTCTCGAGTCGAAAAGACAAAGACGCCCCCGGGGAAGCGACGGGCGTTCTCGAGGTCGCGGGAGAAGTCTCCCCAGAAAAGGGGAAGGAGGGAGCGGGGCGTCTCGGCTTCAGGAAGGCAGCAGGATGCGAACGGCAAAGAAAGCGGCAAAATTCCCTCTCCAAAGCAACACTTCTCGTCACCACGCGCGCAAAGATGCCATGAGCCAATGCACCACCGCTTTGTAGACACTGGTTATTGCGCGCATGCAATCTCACAACTCATGCAGAAACAGCTCAAGCACAGGGCTATTACAGGAGCGACACAAATAAAATGGCAAAACAGTCAGAATTCTCGAAAACAACATGAATATATTTCTTTGCATTCAGACCTACTAGTTGAGGAACAAATTAACAACACCAAATCACATATAAGCAAAATATTTGGAAATGAGAGCACCGAGTTCTATATAGGCAGAAAATTCTCCTAGCGGTTAAGAACCATGATGTCACCGATGCACTTTATCAGTGAATATGTTATTGAAGGCGAGGCTGCGCTTTCAAAAAGAGAATTCCATTCGCTGATACGTTTTGGAAAAAAAAAAGCTATACACAAAACAGTCGGTAAAGCAGACAAAAGTGCCAGTAAACATTGGATGGCGGTGACTAGATGTTGTATTGGGAATAATTTCAATACAATCGAAGTAATATAGATGAACGTGATGATTAATGTTAAGACAACAACATCTCAGCGTTCCATATTTAGTCGTATCCTGCAATGTGGGTAGGTCTCCAAGCGAACACAGTTTACAGACTGGCACACGCTGGATCTTTTTTTTTCGATTTTTGTGCGTATGTAGCAGAGGCGGGATCCCGACCAACCTTCGAATGTTACATTAGAGGCGTATTTACTGTTTTATATTGTGAAAATTTGTTTCAAGTGTCGCAAACGGAAAATTACTATCAAACGGGCATCAGATTGAGCTGGCTGATATGACGTTGTTATGCTGGCTACGCTGTACTTAAGACACAAAAAGAAGAACGAAAGAAAAATAGACGAGAATATGCGCGAATTTCGTCTTAGACAGCAGGGCGACTTGAAATCCCTGGAGTACATACCGCCTATATGGCCCTTCAGGCGATGATCATTTGCGAAAATCAAGCCATGTACTAATTACGCTGCTTATCTCTGTTAACTTCATAATTGCCCGTGTCGTAAAATAAATTTAAGCAGTTCAGTCTTTTAAACACTATCGTGGCAAATGTTTTAGTGGGCTGAGTCTCATTTGCTAGGCATGACACTATTTCCGAATATTCTGTAAGGAGTACATCCTGTAATATTTTTTGGCCCGCAGCAGTTTCTGCTTTATGGTATAAAATTTAGTCATCTGGAAAAAGCCTGATGGAAACGTCTATATCATCCAGGAGGTCTTCAAAAACTCGCAGAGTCCCATATGCATTAGCTTAAGACGACTCAAGTGCGTAAAACATGCTGTGTGGCTATTTAATCTTGATCATCAAGGCCATCATCATCACTATCGGTGCTTTAGAGGTCGCGTGAGAGAGAGAGTACAACTTTAATATAGCCCAGTGCAGACGCGGAGGTTGCCCCGCGCTACCCGGCTACTCCTACGTGGAGACCGGCAGGTCTAGCCTAACGGCTGCCCCCCTTAGTCACCTAAGAGGGAGGCGCGAAATCTGCCCCATGCATTGACCCCCCGAATCACCTAAGAGGGGGGGGGGGGCGCAAACTCTGCCTCATACTTTAACTTATTGGGAGGGGTGCAGCGATGAACCTCCCACCCCCCCCTTATGGCAATGATGCTGGAATGTTCCATCGCACGTGCGTAAAAGCCGACGTGTTCAGCCGATGATCGGCTTATCGACGGCCGCCGACCTCGCTCGTGGTATTGTGACTTCTACTCGCTTTCACAGTGAGTTGTTTTCTATAGGTCGCATATTCGCCCAATGAAGAGTTTCGTCTTTAATCATCTGACTGCCGTGTTCTTCACCGCCCCAACCACGTGACACTATTGTCACGTGGTCGTGACGACGAAGACAGCAGTCAGCACGTTCGAGATGAAACTGTTTATTTGGCCGAACTTGTGGCCGGGAAACTGTAAGTCAATCTACAGCAACACACTGATAGCGGCGGACAGAGCGTCGACCGTCGATCAACTGACAAGCAGTCAAGCGCGTCGGCTTTTATACAGGCGCTATGGAACTTTCCAGCGATATCGCTGTTGGCGGCGTTATCTCTCGACAAAGCTGGAACATTCTCGTGTGGCGCGCAATCCTACGGATCGTTCCAAAACAATCGTGAAGCTTCCTACACATCACGGCGAGGCCTGCGCAGCGCGTTGCCCACAGTCTTTGTGGGTGAAGCTTCAACTCATGAAATATAAGACTCGCGGCAATGCCCCCCTCTGAAAAAGCATCGTCCCGATGCTTAAAAACAGAACATGAATACATGCAATACTAAAGAAAACTAATAAAGAAAGAAAGCATTAGAGTCCTCAGGTGCGTTAACGAGCATAGTACGGTTTAAGGCGCACCACATGCACGACCTCGGGTCGAGCTCGGCGCCTCTGAGAGTTCGTGATGCCGTCGGGGACAACCTCGTAGTCGAGTGCGCCGAGACGTCGAAGTACCCTGTACGGTCCGAAGTATCGTCGAAGAAGCTTCTCGCTCAGTCCGCGTCGTCGTATTGGCGTCCAGACCCAGACACGGTCGCCGGGCTGGTACTCGACGAAGCGTCGTCGAAGATTGTAGCGACGGCTGTCGGTGTGCTGCTGGGTCTTGATGCGCAAGCGGGCCAGCTGTCGAGCTTCTTCGGCACGTTGTAAGTAAGCGGCGGCGTCGACATTTTCTTCGTCGGTGACGTTGGGTAGCATGGCGTCGAGCGTAGTTGCCGGGCTCCTTCCGTAGACCAACTTGTACGGCGTCATCTGCGTCGTTTCTTGGACGGCCGTGTTGTAAGCGAAGGTCACGTACGGAAGGACGGCGTCCCACGTCTTGTGCTCAACGTCGACGTACATGGCGAGCATGTCGGCGATGGTCTTATTTAGACGCTCGGTGAGGCCATTGGTCTGCGGGTGGTAGGCGGTGGTGCGGCGGTGGCTCGTCTCGCTGTACTTGAAGATCGCCTGAGTCAGGTCCGCAGTAAAGGCGGTACCTCTGTCTGTGATAAGGACCTCTGGGGCGCCATGACGCAAGACGATGTTCTCCACGAAGAACTTGGCTACCTCGGCGGCACTGCCTTTGGGCAAGGCCTTCGTCTCCGCGTAGCGGGTGAGGTAGTCAGTCGCTACGACGATCCACTTGTTGCCGGAAGTCGACGTCGGGAACGGCCCCAGTAGGTCCATCCCGATTTGCTGGAACGGCCGGTGAGGTGGTTCGATTGGCTGCATAAGTCCCGCTGGCCTAGTCGGCGGTGTCTTCCGTCGCTGGCAATCTCGGCAAGTCTTGACGTAGTGGGCGACGTCGGCAGCAAGGCGTGGCCAGTAGTACTTTTCCTGTATTCTGGCGAGGGTGCGGGAAACACCGAGGTGTCCAGCCGTCGGGTCGTCGTGTAGGGCCTGGAGGACTTCTGGTCGCAATGATGAGGGCACGACAAGAAGGTAGTCCGTTCGAAGTGGCGAGAAGTTCTTTTTCAGGAGAACGCCGTTCCGTAAGAAAAACGACGACAGTCCTCGCTTGAATACCTTCGGAACAACGGCGGTCTTGCACTCGAGGTACTCCATAAGGCCCCCCAGTTCCGCGTCGGCTCGTTGCCTTTCGGCGAAGTCGTCGGCACTTATAGTTCCTAGGAAGCAGTCATCGTCGTCGTCTTGCGGCGGTGCGTCGACGGGGGCACGAGAGAGGCAGTCGGCGTCAGAGTGTTTTCGTCCGGACTTGTACACGACGGTAATGTCGAATTCTTGAAGCCTCAAACTCCATCGTGCGAGACGACCTGAAGGGTCCTTCAAGTTAGCTAGCCAGCATAAGGCGTGATGGTCACTGACAACTTTGAAGAGCCTGCCATAGAGGTAGGGGCGAAACTTTGACGTAGCCCAGATGATGGCAAGGCATTCCCTTTCTGTTGGGGAATAGTTGGCTTCTGCCTTGGATAGTGACCGGCTAGCATAACTGATAACCCTTTCAAGCCCGTCAGTCTTTTGCACAAGGACGGCACCGAGTCCTACGCTGCTAGCGTCGGTGTGTATTTCAGTGTCGGCGCAATCGTCGAAATGCGCAAGTATGGGTGGCGTCTGCAGGCGTCGTTTAAGTTCCTCAAACGCTTGCACTTGCTCCGTTTCCCACCTGAATTCCACGTCAGTCTTCGTGAGAAGCGTCAGTGGTTCGGCGATGCGTGAAAAGTTTTTGACGAAGCGTCTGTAATAGGCGCATAAGCCGAGAAATCGGCGCACGGCCTTCTTGTCGGTGGGAGGCGCGAAGTCGGCGATGGCCGCTGTTTTCCGCGGGTCTGGGCGCACTCCAGACTTGCTGATCACATGGCCCAGAAACAAGAGCTCGTTGTACGCGAATCGGCACTTTTCTGGCTTCAGGGTCAGTCCAGAGGCCTTGATTGCTTGAAGTACTGCCTCGAGCCGCCGGAGATGCTCGTCGAAGGTCGAGGAAAACACGACGACGTCGTCCAAATACACAAGGCACGTCTGCCACTTCGATCCGGCCAGTACAGTGTCCATGACGCGCTGGAACGTCGCAGGTGCCGAGCAAAGACCGAAAGGCATGACCTTGAACTCAAAGAGGCCGTCGGGTGTTATAAAAGCGGTCTTTTCTCGGTCTCTCTCGTCTACTTCGATCTGCCAATAGCCGGTCTTGAGGTCCATCGATGAAAAGTACGTTGCGTTGTGAAGTCGATCCAGGGTGTCGTCTATCCGTGGGAGGGGGTACACGTCCTTCTTCGTGATTTTGTTCAGGCGCCGATAACCAACGCAGAAGCGCAGTGTCCCGTCCTTCTTCCTCACTAACACCACGGGTGACGCCCACGGACTCTTGGACGGCTGGATGATGTTGTCGTTGTCGCGTAGCATCTCGTCGACTTTTTTCTTTATCGCGTCGCGCTCTCGAGTCGAAACTCTGTAGGGGCTCTGACGGAGTGGTCGAGAATTTTCTTCTGTTATAATGCGGTGCTTAACAAGGTGCGTTTGTCGTACCCGCGATGACGACGAGAAACAGTCCTTGTATTGCAGGAGCAGGGTTTTGAGCTGGTCTTGCTTGACCTTCGGAAGGCTCGGGTTGACGTCAAAATCCGGTTCGGGACCTCTATTCGTCGAAGCAGGTTCGGCAGCATCGAAGAGGGCGAAAGCATTGCTGGCGGCTACACATTCGTCGATGTAGGCAACCGTCGTACCAATGTTGAGGTGCCTATATTCGTGGCTGAAGTTTGTCAGCACTACCTTTGCTTTACCGTCACGCAGTTCGGCTATACCTCTTGCGACGCAAATTTGACGGTTCAGGAGTAGTTGCTGATCGCCCTCAATGACGCCTTCAAGGTTCGCAGGTTTTTCGGTGCCGACGGAAATAATGACGCTGGAGCGGGGCGGAACGGTCACCTGCTCTTCTATCACATTCAATGCATGGTTCCCTGGCGTCGCGTGGGGCGGGAGCGCTCTGTCTGAGGTTAGCGTTATCGACTCAGATCTCAGGTCGATGACGGCGCCGTGGTCACTTAGGAAGTCCATTCCAAGTATCACATCCCTAGAGCAATTTTGTAGGATTACAAAGCTCGCAGGATAAGTCCGGTTATTGATGGTGACTCTCGCCGTGCAGACACCAATCGGCGTTATCAGGTGGCCTCCAGCTGTCCGGATTTCGGGTCCACTCCAAGCGGTCTTTACTTTCTTCAGCTTGGTGGCGAACGGTCCACTGAAGACAGAATAGTCGGCTCCGGTGTCGACGAGAGCTGTGACGCTGTGGCCGTCGATAAGAACGTCGAGGTCGCTAGTTCGTCGTCTCGCGTTGCAGTTAGGTCGTGGCGTGGGGTCACGGCTACGTCGGTTTGTTCCGCTGCTTCCCTGTTGCGTCGTCAGGTCTACTTCGGTCCGCGAGGTTTCATCGGCAGGACTTCGTCTGCTTCGCGTCGTGTTCTGCAGGTCTCCTCGCGTTGTCGTCGTCGGCGGCCGCGGAGGATCTTCGGCATTTCGTCGTGCAGCAACCGCACCTCCATCGGTTGCTGCCCTTAGTTTTCCGGATACGGGCTAGGCGACCGGCCCCGGTTTGGGCCAGTGTACTGCCGGCGGTGCGGTGACATGTAGCGGCCGGGCGACGACGAGCGGGAAGGTCGTCGTTCTTGCCACTGTGTTCCGGTGAGGTAGTCGTCGATGTCGCGAGGCCGTTCGCCTGGCTGCGGGCGCGGTGCGTTGACGGCGAATCCGCGTAGCCCCATCTGACGGTACTGGCAGCGGCGGTAGGTATGGCTGGCCTCCCCGCAGTGGTAGCAGAGCGGGCGGTTGTCAGGGGCGCGCCAAACGTCGGTCTTCCTTGGGGCGTAGCGCGGGGCATAGCGCTGGGCGACAGGAGGACGGTAGGGCGTTGGTGGTGGTGGCGGCGGCGGCGTCTGGCGGCCGAACTGCTGCGGCGGCGCGGCGTCTTGACGTGGACGAGGAGCGGGGGCGTTGCGTCGGGCTGCTGCAGCATAGTTCATTGCTTGCAGCTGCGGCTGCGCTGCATCGGGGGTGCCTAGCGACTGTTGGATTTCCTCGCGGACCATATCGGTGATCGAATCCACTTGAGGCTGTGCTGAAGGCAACAGCTTGCGCAGCTCCTCCCGCACTATCGCTCTGATGGTTTCCCGTAGGTCATCGGTGCCTAGCGAGTGCGCTTCGGTGTAGCCTGTCGACAGGGTTGAGCGGTTGTATTGCTTCGTCCTAATCTCGAGGGATTTTTCAATTGTAGCCTCCTTTAGGAATTCGATGACAGTTTTCGGTGGGTTCCGCACCAATCCTGCAAAGAGGTCTTGTTTCACTCCCCGCATAAGGAAGCGGACCTTTTTTTCCTCAGGCATGGCAGCATCAGCCAGGCGGAAGAGTCGCGTCATCTCTTCCGTGTAGATGGTGACCGTCTCATTCGGTAGCTGTGCTCTTGTCTCCAGCAAAGCAGCGGCCTTTTCCTTGCGGACGATGCTCGCGAAGGTATTAAGGAACGTCGTCCGAAAGAGGTCCCAGGATTGAAGGCTCGATTCATGGTTTTCGAACCACGTCTTCGCGGCGTCTTCTAAGTAGAAGTAGATGTGGCGCAGCTTCTCTTCAGTGTCCCAGTGGTTGAAGGCGGCGACTCGCTCGTACGTCTCCAGCCAGCTCTCCGGGTCTTCAAACGACGATCCACGGAAAGTCGGTGGCTCCCTTGGCTGTTGCATCACTACCGTTGTAGGTGGCAGTGGGTCTGTCATCGTCTCGGCGGTCGATGTGACGGTCTTCGGCTGCCTGGTGTTTTCGGGAAGGAGCCCGTACTCTGGTTGTAGTCCCTTCTGCCGGCGGCTGGTTCGAGGATCACGGTTGTCCGTAGCGTCGTCTTCTTCTCGGCTTGGGCTTGGGTCAGCGCCCCGCGGCGGCGTCCGGATCATGAAGCAGCACCTCCACCAGATGTCACGTGGTCGTGACGACGAAGACAGCAGTCAGCACGTTCGAGATGAAACTGTTTATTTGGCCGAACTTGTGGCCGGGAAACTGTAAGTCAATCTACAGCAACACACTGATAGCGGCGGACAGAGCGTCGACCGTCGATCAACTGACAAGCAGTCAAGCGCGTCGGCTTTTATACAGGCGCTATCGAACTTTCCAGCGATATCGCTGTTGGCGGCGTTATCTCTCGACAAAGCTGGAACATTCTCGTGTGGCGCGCAATCCTACGGATTGTTCCAAAACAATCGTGAAGCTTCCTACACATCACGGCGAGGCCTGCGCAGCGCGTTGCCCACAGTCTTTGTGGGTGAAGCTTCAACTCATGAAATATAAGACTCGCGGCACTATGAAGGCGCCAAATCATAGTGATCGTGATAATTTTGACCTCCCGGGGTTTTTCGACGTGCGTTGACATCGCATAGTGCACGGGCTTCTATCATTTCGCCTATATCTAAATGCGACCGCGACGGCCAGGATCGAACCAGTTTCTTTCGGGTAAGCAGCCGTATACATTCCTACAAGAGCAAAGAATTTCTACAGATGAGCGCGTTCTTGGCCTACTTGTTGCTTGTAATGACGCATCCTCTCCGCTAAAAAGATGGGCACAAAGCAAGAACTAAAGATATAAAGACGTGTTAAGAAAAACAACTAAAGAAAAGCCACCCGATGACACCCGTGCGTGTCTTCGCGTTAGCGGTTTTGTTGTCCCTGCTTGATGATAGCAATGATGCCTGCTATACTCTTAAGGAACTTGTAATGAAAGTACATGTATCATTACGTGATTAAAGGTAAAAAACGAGCGATGAATGCCGCGCTGTTCTTACTCCAATCCACTACTTTAGGAGACATTTCATTGAAACAGATGGCCACAAGCCATATGCCTAAGCGCACGACACATATAAACAAGTACGTGAAAGCTGTTACTGAACTCTCAGAGTTCGGAAAGGTGTGAAAAAAGTTATGTTGGTTGGCGACGTAGCAGGCGTAGAAAATCCGAAATGAAGCAATACCAAAGTGAGCCTTTAAATGTCATTGGTATGTGTTTGGATTTTCATTTTCACTTGAAAAGAATCAAAATTCCGGTGCATCTGAAAGGTTCATGGCCCGTCGGGATATCCACAGAATTATTCATTCCTGCAGTTGGCTCAACTCCAGGAGAACTAGAAAGATATGCGCTCTGGAAATTCATACGAGGCATCAGCGTGGTGTAACATTTATGCGATAACGAGATACATTGAAAGTTTACGGCTGAGAGAGAGAGAGAGAGTCATGATGAAGAGGGTACTGAAAGTGGTTGCTTCTTGAATGTCTAACAAAGAACATCAAGGAGTGTGCACTGAAATAGAATAAATTCCTTTACTTTCTGCTTTTCACTACAACATCTCATTGTCTAGAACGGAATCCTTTTGACTCATTTCCTAATTGGACACGAATCTTGCCGAAGACAGCACGGCTTCGCAGAGTTACGCAACAAAGGGTCAAGGACTAAAAGGATGTTGGAAGGGACGTAAAGCAGCCATTCAATGCTCTTGGAAAAGATTCCGCCAAGAGTTCGTTCTACAGTTGCCATCTTCTCATAACGTTAGTGGCGCAACCCGAAGCGAAGCTGAAGTTCGCGACGTAGTTTTGATCACGAACGAGAGAGCTCCAGGATCAATATCGCTCTTGGCAGAAGCATTGCAGAAGGAGTTAATCAAGCGTGTCGTCGCTTGTTGAAGAAGCCTAACGGAACGAAAATGCGACGAGCAAAGTAGATGCCACATGTCCAGTAGAAACAGGAATGTGATATAGCAGACGATACCGCCTGCGAGATGGGAGACATTGTGTTGCAGCCGTAACAATGCGACAATGGCCAACAGTAGAGCATGCCGCTTCTTATTTGCTGCATTTCTATAAATAAATAAATAAATAAATAAATAAATAAATACCAGAACTATGGTAAGCTTATTTGCGCGCAAGACTGATTTGGGCGAGTTGGTGCATGCTTAGCTGGGGAAACACAGTGAAAAGAAAGGCGAGGACGAACGAACAGAGTACACGTACACCGGACCATTTGCGCACCACTTAAAGAACAAGGTCAACGAATTGATTGTCGCCGTCGGTGGCGTAATCGATAGACATGAAAATGTAAGCGATGGACATGAAAGAATAAAATTAGGAAAAAAATACCTAGGATCAAATGGGATTTGAACCCGAGCCCTCTGGGAGGCAGTCGAGTATTCTTCCACAGAGCCACGCTGGGGCTTCAAATTCGTTTGCAAAAAGACCCTATACAGGCGTCATGTCGGTCAAGGAATCTCGTTAACCAATGTAATATTGCGTGGCATGAGAGTAAAATAACAACCAGCCATCACGCAATGCTAATGGCACAACGAGTGTGTGGTTTAATGCTTCCCACCCACTGCAAAGTGCTCTGCCAGAATTCTTCATCGTCATCAGCCACATGCAGCATCAACAAAGTGCACATAATACCTTACAGGTGGGTAGCGAATACCTCGCTTATCCGCAGAAAGACACATAATGACGTAGTGGGTGCTGTCCTACTTCACAAAAAAATTTTTTGGCGTAGTCGCGACCTTGCGGAAAGCCAAAACTACAAATACATTTGGCGTTGCCCGAACACGAAGTGGGGCGCAGAATTCGCATTAGGCAGTATCGTAATCGTCGGTCAATTTTTCATATCAGTGGTATATGAAAAGATTTCAATATATAGTATAGGGACGTCTCGAGTATGAGGTGCGTTGCTCCAGTGATGACACGTCTGCATGTTAAGATATGTTGCAATCTACGTCACACATGCGTACGTATGAAACAGGTATTCGTCACCGTAAGTCCAGTTTACATTTTGCACTTGTGCCTGTTCATTTCTTGCCCTCGCTGTTTAATTAGTTACCAAATAACATTACCATGGATTGTTGCCAGCTGGTCCGAACCTTGTAAGATATTTGAAGGAACACTGTACCAACATACGAATTCAGCTTTTCGTAAAAAGAATCACGCGCACTGAAAGGGAAAAAAGTCGAGCTTGTACCCCGTAGGAGCCTGATATATAACACTACAATGAAATATAGCCGGGGATTTGTTTGAGCAGGGATTCCTTGCCAGCAGAGCCTGCACTAGCCATAGAAGGCACTCTATATATATATATATATATATATATATATATATATATATATATATATATATATATATATATATATATATATATATATATATATATATATATATATATATATATAGTGCTGCCCAGATCGGTGCATATCATAAATGTGCAACATTGTTGTGTGCAACAAGTACAAGAAAGAGAAAACGCAGAACGCCCTCATGGCATACAAATGACTTGCTTGTTCACTGAATGGAGGAACGTAAAATAACGAACTCAAATTGCCTACCCTTACAAAAAGTATGACCTACAAAATGCGTCCCTGAAATACGCTCCGTCACGGAAGTTTGGCTCGGACATGTGTTCTTGCTTCCCTCAGTAAACGAATTCTCAGTCCCGCGTACTAGTTCATCGTCGTGTTTAAAGGGAACCTTGTTTTCTCCGCACTAGCAGTAGCTGCAACAGTCTCGACAATACCGATACAAATAGGAAGTTTCAGCTCCTTTTAACGAATTCCTGTGTTGTAATGTGTCTTTCCAATGTGCTTTCTTTTTTGCTTACTGAAAGTGAGTACGCCGATGGCATTATGTTCTTTTCGCGAGTTTTGCTATCATCCTTGCCCATTCGGCATCATCCTAACGAGCAATGGGCGTGAAGTTGACAAGCTCGTTGAAATATGTGAAGCGTGCAGGCCTGGTATGTGGGTGGAATTAAGGGCATGTTTTGTGCTCATTTGAGGAATATGTCTTCACTGTCCTGTGGACGAATATGGGAACCCTCCTAATTTACAACTCCATTGCCATATTTCACCACTCTTTTTGCCTTACCTTTATTCCCTCTTCGGAGTAGCAGGTAAGAACGAACTAGGCAAGGCCTGTCTCTATGCCTCCTTCTAATAAACCTTCTGTCTCTTTCTCCACTAGTTTATTAAATCAGCATTGTAGCTGGTTTTTGGTAAGCATTAATGCTGAGATATGCTGGGATGGGATGGTCCAAAAGCAAACGACATAAAGTCCCGTTGAACCAAGAATTACAGCAGAACGTGACAGGTCTGCCCTTGAAAATCCTAAACATAAACAGTGGTAGCGCTGTCAATAAGCTGTAGAAGTTGAAGGAATGCTGTTTTTTCACGACACGGACGTTACCGGGCTTAAATCTTATGAAGCAGCGAAATATCACAGTGAATTCGGTCCTAAGTGCCATAAGACCTTTCGTGGCGTCCGTCATAGAACAGTTAGAGGAGTGGCCAGTTTGTTTTAACATCAACGCTGCAACTATTTAGAATTCCCTATGCAGACGGCATTGAAGAGATCGTTTGTAAAACACAGGTCAACAAAGTTTGATTTGCTCTTGGCGTTCTTTATAAGCCTCGAAGCTCTTGTGCTGCGGCCCTTTAAAACTTGAGGGAATATTTACTGTGTGATGTAAGACCGGAAGGTAGAGTAGTACTCAGACTGTACTTTACCAAACAGTGATCGGCACACATTTTATTGCTTTATGCCCACAGTGTTGATTTCTTGATGTAGGCAAAAATTTCTTTCAATGAAGATTCTTTGCCAACAGAGCCTGCTCTGCTGGCAAATGTGTCCACATTTGCCATACTGCAAATGGTAAATAATTGAATACTCTTGGTAAATAATTTCACGAGAGTGCAAGAAGCCGCGGAAGCACTTCTACTTATTTTTTGTAAACGGTGCCCTCCGAAATGCGTAGGAGTTTTGCAACTTGGCTGTAACCGAATATAGGAGAGTGATCTCTCCCTAGCTTTTCTTTAGTTCATCTATGCAGCCTAGCAAGTTCATCACTCAGTCAAACATGGCGTCCTCCCACAGGGGCGTAGCGAAGGGGGGGATGGGGGGGTTCAAACCCCCCCTCGAAATTTTTCAATTTTGCTTGCGCATATATACACGCACACATACAAACGCACACACGAACATACATTAAGTATGGTTGAACCCCCCCGAAAAAAATTTCTGGCTACGCCCCTGTCCTCCCACGATTTCAAGCTTGAATATTGGAGCGTTATCAACTTTTTGTGCAAAGAAGGAAGTTCCGTCAAAGAAGTCCACAATATGATGGTGAATGTGCATGGCAGTGAATGTCCTCCGTATACTACAGTGACTCGGAGGTTAAATGTGTTTAAACATGGCCTGTGCACCTAGAAGAGGACCCAAGGTCAGGGCGGCCGACCATTTCAGCATATTTAGACCATTCAGCCTCAGCAGAGAGCCTTATGAATAATCGCCGAATAAAGGTGTCCGAAGTGCCGGAGAATAGAACATTTCTTATCGCAGTGATTTCACTATCGTCCACAGTGTTTCGGTTTTATCGAAGGCCTCGGCACGATGGGTGCCACGGAACCTCTCAGCGCAAGATCGACACCAGCGCGTGCATTCATCGAGGGAACTTTTGCACCTCTATTCAAGCGACCCAGAAGATTTTCTCTCCCGCCTTATGACTGGGGATGAGACGAGGCTCTATCAGTGGGATACAAAAACAAAGCAACAGTCTACGCAGTGGAAGCATTTGAGGTCCCCTCCCTTGAAAAAATTCAAGACCCAATGCTCGGGGAGGAAAGTGATGGCTACACATTTTTTAGGCTGCAAAGGGGATCCTGCTCATTATCATTAAACAGTATTACACTTACAGGCGAATACCACGCCAACGTTTTTCGAAAACTGCGTAAAACCATCGTGAATAAACGTGTGCCAGCTCCACTACTGCGAAACCTGAGGGCGAGCGTCGCACGAGCGCCCAGCGATTCCCATTCATAGCATTCCCACCATAGCATTCCGTTTACCAAAGCGTCAATGACGCCGACGTTTGAGGTAAGCATGTAAGGCTTCCTTAGCGCTAGTAGAATCTTGTCAGTCAGATTCGCAAATTCGGAGTGTGACATGTGCGCCACATTCTGCTGCGCTTCATCGTATTCCTGCTTGTTAGGCAGTTGAGATACGCGTTGTCTGCAGCAAGTCCCGTCAGGTGGTTTCCCTCCGCGCCGACACAAAGGCGGCGCACGGGGAAGGGCGTTCACTCGCTTGGCGAGGTGGTGGCGCCCTCTATTGCGCCCCGCTGGAGCTAGCCCCATGTTTCCGAAGCATTTTAGCGATCTCAAGCTAACTAATGCAATTACTTGATGGCTAATTATTTGGCTTGACTTGTTAATTACATTAATTTAGACCTTCATCGTTTATTTTAACCCCGGTTTGAGCATTGCTAGCCAATTGTTATGGCCTGTATTGAGCGCTTTACTGTGAGCGTGATCACGCCACATGAGATGGATGCACGACAGTCTGGTCCTCTAAAGTGCTCCGCACTTCGAACGCCAAGGATTAGTGACAAAAGGTGTCATCCTGCTGCACGACAACGCCCCTGTTCACAGATATTGTGTTTTCCAGGCTGCTATTCGAGAAAGCGATTTCGAAGATATGGACCATCCACTTTACAGTACCGACCTGGGGTGCTATGCAGGATCGCCCGAGCTTATCGGCAATACGCGTTTGCTCTCAGCTCGCACTACGGGGCTCACGACAGGAAGACAGCGCGGAACACGCGATAGCAGCGTTGATAAAAACGGTTACAAGAACGAGCATGGCGTCACAAACGAATTTGCGGCATTTGCAGCAGTATTTCAAGAGATCACCGCGTGCGAAAGCGTCAGCGCTGCCACTCAGTCAACATTTCAACAGTGCAGCGACGTCAGCGTGATCGTCGCGCTATCTTTTTGCCAACTGAACATCGCGCCTCCCACAGGCTTGTTCGTGGGCGCTTGTCCTCTTTCGGGCAAGTTCTTCCGTTCCACTTGCAGCATGGACATTTCTGCTCTCGAAGACAAGAAGGGCGCACACGCAGCACTCTCGTGCAGCTCCTTTCGCTTGTCTCGAATATTACAGATAAATAAATGGGCAGGTTACTCTTACATTACACGTCTGAAATTTTTCTGCAGTCACGAATCGCTAGAAACAATCTCTCCACAAACAAGTAAACAGTAAGATTTCTCGCCGCAAATGCCACCAGGGGTGCTTATTTCATGGCTGTGAGTGGTATGTCGTGAGCGCGGTGAAATTGAATGCGAGACATCGTAGCCACGTGATGATACAATCTTTAGTTCTTGGTTCGTGTGTGCATAGTATCTGCGATTAGGCTCATAGATGAATCGGGTCCCTCGCTGTCGTTGCGGCGTGCGCACTGCTCCTCGATTACAGCAAACGCGGCGGGCGGACCCGATCTTCGCCGCGGACATCTCTCAATGAAACTGAGTGACACGCGAACTCGGGCATAAGCTTGTTGATTCTGAAAAGGCCAGTTCAACTCGTGACTTTCATAGCGCCGGTGTACCTGTCAAGCGTTTCCTGCCGTGGACGCTAAGCAGCAGCTTCTTTGCATATATAATTTGATCAGCTTGCACTAGTTTTACAAGGCTGAAGCCATTGGAGGAGCTAGTGATCACCTATAGCTTCTTTCAGCTTTTTTACATAGCTCGTCTCTCAGCCTGCTCACTCTGCTTCGGAGTGAAGACCACGTCAGTTCGGTCTAATTTTCGATGCTAGTAATTACGTAGGTCTTAATTAGCATGGGACTGAATAGTCATGTCCTAGCTGGTAATGTTTTCATGAATATGGCAATAAATACTAAGGTTTAATCAGCAAGGTTTCAATTATTATGGACCTAGTTAGCTCGACCCTACTCAGCACGATTCTAGTTAGGTTGACCTTAGTTAGTAAGGTCCTAGTTAACTTTGTTTAACTTAGCGCCCCTAATTGATGCCGTGTTAATTATTAATGCTTTAATCAGCTTGGTCTTAGCTCTACACTGCTTCATTAGCATGCTATTAGTAAGATTTGGCTTAATTATTGCGGTCTTAGCATGACCTGGCTTAATTAGCTTGGTCATAGCATGTCCTCACTTAATTAGCTATGTACACCGCCCAGCCATTTAGCTAATCAGCCGGGCGCACGTGCTCGGAGAGCGAGCAGACGATGAAAATCAGCAGTTGTTCCGTACATGAATAAAATCGATGAGCGAAGCTCCTTAGAAATGGGTCGCAAACAACTATGTATACGTTTGTCTTTTTGCGCCGGCGCCGGGTGAGGAAAGCGTCTGCTACTACCTTCGACAAAGCGCCCGTAGCGCGCTAGAACGATGGTTGTCATTTCACAATCCACGATAAAGGTGGTGAAGGTGAAGGCGACCGTTTTAACCAGTTGTGCACAGAGCGTGTTTCTTTTAACCTAGAATTTCTGGTACGCTAGAATCAAACCGCTCAAGGCCTAAACATTTCCTGTTAAATCACCGGCCACTGCAACCCAAAGCGATGCTTAGGGAAGGGAGCTTCAGCGGCGACGGCGGGGTGCGGGCTTAAGGAGCTTCGCTCCTAAAAACTATAAGTTGTTCCGTGTACGAATACGACCGATGAGAGAAGCTACGTAGAAACGACTATGCGCCTGATGTCGCTGCTGGCTTTCATGAAGGCGATAGGGGGGACGGTGGGGGGGGAGAGCGTCTGCTGCGCTTGGTGGCGGTATGGACTGAGCGAGTGAATGCGGCGGGCGCAGCGCAGGGAGAGGCAAACACGTGGGAGAGGGGTGCTAGTGGTGATTCGGCGGGGAGCTTCGACGGCAGCAACGGGACGCTGCGCGCAGCGTCTCATTGTCTTTTTGCGTTGCCGCCGGGTGAGGAGAGCGTCTGCTACCTTCGACAAAGTGCCCGTAGTACGCAAGATTGAAGAATGATTGTTGTCATTTCGCAATCCACGATAAAGGTGGTGAAAGTGAAGACGACCATTATAACCAGTTGTGCACAGAGCTTATTTGTTTTAACCTCGAATTTCTAGTGCGCTAGAACCAAACCGCTCAAGACCTAAACATTTCCGCTTAACTCACCGGCTACTGCAACCTAAAGCGATGCTTAAGAGAAGGGAGCTTCGACGGCGATGGCGAGGTGCGGGCCTAAGGAGCTTCGCTCCTATATTATAAGAGGACGAGAAGGGCGCGCGCCGGCCCAGCAACGCGCTAGAATGTACATTCTTTATTGTGAGGTATGAAAAGAATAAGGCCTCAGCCCGCACCTTAAGAATATAGCAGGCAACGCCAATTAGAAAAGAAAAAATGAACAGGGCAGAGCCAAGTTAAATATTGACGGGGAAGGAGAAGGGGACCCCAACTCCAGTAAGCCGGACAAAAAAAAAAACTACTGTTCATTGTTTACAATAGCATTCTTGCTGCTAACATGTTTCACAGAGTTTAATCTTCCGCTGCGCAATCCTTGAAAGTGGTGTCTTAGAAATGGAGGCTGCTGCTTGCAATTATGAAGTGCTTGAGCTCTTCAGTCTTGGCTTCTTTGAGACTCTTGCTTGTCTTGTTTTCTGTGGGAGTAGGCTGTTAATTGTTGGTTTGAACTTCTCCTACTGATTTGGTGCTCTGTAAATTAAGGAACTTTTGATTACTGCTCCCCCCACCCCGTTAGTGTCAAGTTCGTTTGAATGTGCTGGAATGTACAGGCCGACCATGGTGATTACACATGTGGCCTCGGCGATTAGCTCCGCCGCGGTGTTATAAGGCGCTCGGCCGGAGCTGATCCAGAGGCCTAGGTGCTGATTTTTCTCAAGGATACTTAGTGCAGACATTAAACTTTTGAAGACGAATTTAAACAGCCCGTACCTCTAAAAATATCATTAGTAATAGTTTCTGACAGTTTTCTTGCATGGAATGTTCTTGCATTTTTGCCTGACAAACATAAGTGACAGAGAGGGTAACATGAAAATCGTGACATGCATGTCATGATTTCCATGTTACCACATGTCATTTGTGTTTAAGAGGAGAGCAAACTTTTTCAATCTGTGCGATACCTCGTGAACGTAGGGTATAACCGCCGTACTGCACGAGCCCTTTGATCCTCTTTGTCGCGTGCTGCCTCTCCTCTTCTCAAGCTTACCAAAAGCCTCTCGGCAGCAGACACCAGCAGCGCCTGGGGATAACCAGCATGGCTCAGACGTTGCACCTGATTCTCAGAGCTACCCGCCACCTGGTGGTGGCACGAACGAGTCAGAGACGGCAATACCTCTCTTAACAAGTTTAGAGTGCGCTGACATGAAGGGCAGGATTGCTTTCTTCGAGGGGGGTTTATATTGCCAGCACACGTGGTCAGTGTTAAACAACAGCTCAAGGTCTAAAAATCTTTTTTTTTTTGTCGGAGGGGTGCTCAACCGTCAAAATTAGTGGCTTCATTTCACTCTGAAATATGTAGAAAATATCCTGTGTTGACGACCCACTTGTGTGAAGCACAAGGAATTCGTCTACGAACCGGAAAACCTTGGCCACACTGGTCAGCGCGAGGTGGGCCATGAGGCTTCTGTCAAATCTTGCAGCAGGTTGCTGAGGACGGGGGCGATACTAGAACATGCAC
Organism: Rhipicephalus sanguineus; assembly: GCF_013339695.2. Classification (NCBI taxonomy): domain Eukaryota; kingdom Metazoa; phylum Arthropoda; class Arachnida; order Ixodida; family Ixodidae; genus Rhipicephalus; species Rhipicephalus sanguineus. The sequence continues at coordinate 179,387,917 of NC_051180.1, read as the reverse complement.
ACGCCATCCCGCTGAATGAAAATGCAGTCATTAAAGATGATGAAGGTCGAATGAAAGTGAAAGGTAAGAAGTTCAAGGAACTTGTCGACATTGATTGCGCAGACATTTTGAAATATTGTGTTCCCATACCTATCAATACATTCACTCACTTCACTCATTTATGTTCGTCAGACATTCACGTCGCACAAAAGCAACTTTGTGTATCAAGCTAGCGAACCGCCGGCCGCGAGTACACCATGAACGTGGTAAGTAAGTCATGCCGTACACATGACATGCGCGTCATGATTTACGTTCATTTATGTTCGTCATAGAGAAATGTCTCGTCATAGCACTTTTGGTATATATCCATTTAAACAAACGCCCGCGAGCGTCCCGAGACAATGTCATGTGAATCATGTTGCACATCACATGCGTGTCATGATTTGCACGTTAGGACCAGTCACTTATATCCTTCATACACTCTTGTCACGCAATACCAATTGTAGTATATATAAAGTCAAAGAAGCGGCCGCAAGAACACCAAGACAGTGACGTGTAAATCATACAGTTCATGACATACATGTTACGATTTTCATGTTACGACCTGTCGTTTACATTCGTCATACGGTCATGTTATGCCATATCAATTTTGGTTTACATTTCATTAACGAAGCTGGCAGGAGAGCACAAAGTCGTAAGCGGATAGATAGATAGATAGATAGATAGATAGATAGATAGATAGATAGATAGATAGATAGATAGATAGATAGATAGATAGATAGATAGATAGATAGATAGATAGATAGATAGATAGATAGATAGATAGATAGATAGATAGATAGATAGATAGATAGATAGATAGATAGATAGATAGATAGATAGATAGATAGATAGATAGATAGATACGTTCAAAGTCGCTGAAGTTTGCTAAGAAATGCTTCGCATTTAATGCGTGCCGACAGCCGAGCGCTTAAATCCCGCGCAGTTCGCATTGCTTTATCGCGTTAGTATGCGCACGTGCGCGTGTAGGCAAGTGAAAACCGCCGCTATTATAGAACGGTATGCTACATTCGGGGCTGCAAATGCGCACGAAATGCGTAAAACACGCGTTACTCCGCGTGAACCGCGCCGCCGCAGCTTCAGCAGCGCTGGAGCAAATATGGCGGCGGACCGTACGGTCGCGGCACTTTTCATGTTGCAGTGATTTTAGGTAGGTAGATCATCGCATTCCTCTTTTCGCTGATTGCAGGCTTTCGCGCGCCCCCGTGCATAACCATGGAGGCGCGGGTTTGCACGCCTCCGTGGCATGCGAAAGCAAAGAGCGCAATATTATGAAGAGATATGTGAATGAACGCACACGTATAACGTTCAATGAAAGCAGAACAGCAATACTAAATGCTTTTGATAGATTACTACCACAAAACACTATAAACAAAACAAGCAGTGGCAGTAAAAAAGCATTACTCGGTCCGGAAACGTGCGATCAGTATTTTGGTTTGGTTTGCGGCGCGCCGCTCATGCACATGTCCATGCCTTGTTTATTTCGAAAAAAACTACAACACACGCTACTGCGGTGGGTGTAGAGGTACTTGTGGCTAAAGAAATGAGCCGAGGAAAGCAGCACAGCGTTGGACAGGTCGCATAGAAACAACGTGGTGTCGACATCTGACGAGTGTTTGTGACGCGTGTATAAAATCACAGTGGCCAATACAATGGAGATGTGTTGCAGTGCAAGGTTATCTTAGTAGTTTGACAGTCACACTTTCTCTGCAACGAGCCCTTTTGTTGAACAGCTATCTCAGATCGGAAGCCAACGCCGCTAGAGAACAGCATTTCGGCTTTCCGAAGCGAAGTTGTGCGCGCCTCTTGCAGCTGCCGTCCGGATGAGTTTTTAAGCGCGCAGAGCTCCGATATTGAGTTCCCGTCTATTTGTAGCAGCACAATGAGGTCCTCTGACCGTTCGGCGCTAGGTGACAGAAGAAGCAACCGCGTTTTGTTGGTCCGAAAGCTCCGCCAACGACTGCGGCTCAGCCTCTCCGTCGCCTCCCCTTATTGTGCATTCAGACGACGAGCCAAATCCTGATTCGTCCTGGATGCGGACGGCTAATCTGCGGATAATCCGCCTGCAGGCGCATCCACGCAACGGACGGTGTCCTAGGAGAGAACAGCTGGATTACTCTCTACTGCAGACTCTGCACTCACCTGCGCCCGCTGGCAGCAGACCGGTTTGAGAGTATTCAACAACATGGAAGCCGACAGAACGCGAAGCTCGCCGAGTATTGTCGAGGTCTGTCATTTGTTTCGGTGAAATCGGTGTTGTTGGCGGAATGGTTGAAAGAAAAGAAGAATCGGCTTTACAGAGAGCTGCTGGAGACTGACCTCGCTGCTGTCACGCGTGGGGCCCCGCACACGAAGGGAGGATACAGTGATGCGCCGATATCGGCAGCTTTTTTTTTCTTCTGCGGATAACAGGTACCCACAGTGCACATTGCACTGCTGCACATTAGGGAGTTTTAGTGCCGCGGCCCCAAAGCGGCTTGGGTACGTAAGCCCTTGCGTTGCTTTGTATTCTCAGTGGATGCGGCTGGGAGTACAAAGGAACGCAAGAGCGTGCGTACGCGGGCCGCTTGGGGGCCCCGGTACTAAAACTCTATTATGTTTCCTGCTCTCGGTTCGCATCTTGATGGCCGTGTTCTGACGCAAGCGCTTTCGGCAACAGCGCCATTTTGCCTGCCGAAGAATCCTGCGTGTGAAATGCGTGTGCGTGTGCAATTAAAGCGACAACTTAACCCCTGCTCTTCAACCTGCCAATCAGCGCGCATTAAAAGAGATATATATCTCAAAGGTGATCGCCTTAGCATACGGCCGCAGAAATAAACTGAACACGCGCCAGCAAAGCTGAAATAAACTGCGAGGACAGCCGTAGGGCTCGAGCAGAAGAAAAGTATGCGGGTTGCCAGCCTGCTTGTCAGCTAAATCTGCGGTGTTCCGCCGCCAGAATGCCGATGTGAAAAAACAGGTTGGGGTCATCTGTCCGCGAGCTACGCGGACGAGGGGAATCGCTGATGTGAGGTCCCGTGACGCGCCGTCCGTCCCGCCACATCCGGATTCGGTCCGTCGTCTGAATGCACTATGGAGACGCTAGCAGACGATTCCGCGACGGCACCTAACAAAACATGGCGGACGCACCCAGTGTTGCCCCCAGGCCCGTAACTAGGGGGGGGGTTGAGGGGGTTCTGACCCCCCCCGAAATTTTTTTGATGCTTTAACTTTTCGAGTGATACTAAAATATTTACACGCCTTCACAGCGACCACCAGCTGCCAAAGTTACACTGCAACTTTCCTGGCATTGCTTCCCTCTTCTTCCTTTCTTCAAACCTACCCTTTTACCAGAACACCTCAGCGCTCCCTCCCCCGCACGCGCACCTGCCCTATTTGTACAGCTTTGCACTTCGCCCTCGCGTTCCTTCGAGTCTTTTTTTTTTTCGTCTTTCACCCCGTAGCAGCTCCTTTATTGATTCCAGATGCTTTCCTTGTGCATTGCCGCTGGAGAAGTTATCCGTCTGTGCGGACCGCACGTGTCGGCTTTGGGTTCCTACGAAAAGCGCGTCTCCTTCTGTGAAGGTAAACAGTTCGACAGCAACGGCAACACCAACACGACGTGCGCAAATTTGCCAGGGAACGAAACCCCTAAGCGGAAAAACTCAGCGGCGCATTCCGAGGACGCAGGCTGCAGGGTAAACTTTTCTCAAACTGTAGTCCTCGCCACCGAAACGAATCATCGAAGATGACATCTACTGAAAGACTGGCATATCCGAGCAACTTCGAACCACCTTAACCACACGCAAGGAAATCTACCTCTTCTGTACACAGAAGGCATATGCGCCTCCCTACAAAGCGCACAAAGCGAGGATACAGCCGGCACCAGCGGTCAACTTTCACAGGAGAGAAAAAACGCCGCCAAGCTGGGCTGCGCGCGGAAGTACAGAGGCTGACGTCACAGCCTACAAAGTGCATTTTTGGGGGGTCACGGCTATTTAATTAGCGCAGCCCAGAGAGAATTATGCAGGCGCCCAGGGAGCCGTCTGTGGAAAAGTGACTTTTTCACAGGAACGGAGCAACACCTCCTTTCTGGACTGTACCACGGGAGTGCAAATGTCTCGGCAGTGCATTCTTGGGGGTTCACGTATATTAAGGGGAGTATGCAGTGCCCATGGAGTCTTCTGTGAAAAGGTCTTCAAGTAGCGTTAATCCAGTCTGCTGCAGCTGGAGTACAACAATGGACACCATTATTGGTGCATGCACTACAGCTGCATGCACACCAGCTGTAGCGGCGTTCAGAAAACACATGCGCCACGCGGGAGCCGGCGCGTTCATCACACTTCTACATTCTAGCCACTGTAAAGTGGATAAGAGAGGAAGAAAACATCGCCCGCCGTTCACGCCAGGCAGTCGAAGCAGTCGCAAACGTCTTTTTGGAGCCACTGGCCACTTCTGTGTGCGTGCACAGGATTGCGGCAGCAAAATGAAAAGACACTCTGCAACAACGAAGCAAAGGAGTCTTGCGTCTTACTTCAAGAAAGTTCGAACCGATGAAGCGGACGGAGAAGAACCGCCTCCTTCGAATGATAAAACTTCGCCCTCCTCAGCACTGGTGGAAAGCCAAGCGCGTCCGAACTTCTGTAGCGACTCAGGAGAATGCACCGGTTTATATGAATCACCTGAGAACGAACACAAGCAGGACACCCATGCGCCGCCGGGAAATGATGGTGGCCGCAGTGCAACTCCAAGTGACCTTTGTTCTACAGTCAACGCTGGGCAAAGTGACGCCTTTACCACTGGGCAATGCCCAAGGAAGGTGAGTGGCATGGCACCTACACATTTTGGTTCGCCTCCCCTCTGTGCGACGAGTGCGAATATTTTCGACTTGGGACTGTTTGTCTCGAAAAGCAATAATGTAAATGATCCAGAGACGACGGAGAAGCTGCTGCTCAATCCGTGGACCCCTCCGGCTAACTATGATTATCCAGCCACAGGGAAAAGGAATCTGAAGTTCCAACCTCACTGCGTAGATCGTTACCCATGGCTTGTTTATTCAGAGAAGCTTCAAGGAGCATTATGCAAATATTGCGTAGTCTTCGCAAGCGAGTGTGCAGGAAAAGGGGAGCACCAGCGCTTGGGCTGTTTTGTAACTAAGGAGTTCACCAATTACAAGAAAGCCATGGACGCCTTTAAGAGCCACGCATCCAGCAGTTATCACGCCATGTCTACAACGCTATCGGAGAACTTTTTAGCAGTCCGGTCCCGCTCACAGGATGACATCTTAACACAACTTGACCACGGCCTTAAAAAGCAGGCGGAAGAAAACCGCAAGAACTTGCTGCCAATAATAGAAACAATCCTTTTCTGTGGCAGGCAAGAAGTACCGCTTCGCGGCACAGACGACTCTGGTCCGATAAATATGTCTGAAGTGCTGCCATTCAAAAATGATGGAAATTTCCGCGCACTACTTAGGATGAGAGCAAAATGTGGAGATGCCGCCTTGAGAGCTCACATGGAAACATCTCCGGCGAATGCGCTGTACACGAACCCAAAAATTCAAAATGAGTTGATCACCCTCTGTGGTAAAATCATACAAAGAAAGATAGTTGAAAACGTCAACTCAGGTTCGTGTTTTTCAGTTCTAGCTGACGAGGCCACTGATATATCTCGCACCGCCCACATTTCCCTATGTTTAAGGTACGTTGGACACGACACGTCGGGAGTGCCCATACTTAAAGAAGATTTTGTAGATTTCGTTCCCGTGTACGATCTCACTGGCAAGGCGCTGGTGAGCACAATCCTGAACAGCCTTAGAGGTCATGGCTTTGACCTGAGCCTACTTTGCGGGCAAGGATACGACGGCGCGGCATCAATGAGCGGCCACCTTAACGGTGTTCAAGCCTTCATTCGTCAAACAGCGCCCAAAGCGTTGTACCTGCATTGTAGCGCCCACTCGTTGAACCTTGCTCTGCTTCACGCATGGAAACTCCCCAGCATCCGCAACTGTTTGGGAACTGTATCCTCAACCTGTACGTTTGTGAGAGCTTCGCCACAGAGGACGAACCAACTGCGAGACAAAGTAGAAGAATGAACACAAGAAAAAAGAAAATCAGTTCTCTCCTTTTGCCAAACAAGGTGGGTAGAGAGTCACGATGCACTTCAGCGTTTCCTTGAACTGTACGTGCCTATTGTACAATTCCTCGAATATTTGGAAGAAGAGGCCGCGTCATCTGATACTTCATCAAAAGCTTCTCAACTACTCAATGCCATTACGAAGCCCGAGTTTGTCGTTTCGCTTCAGATCTGTAGCGACCTCTTCTCTTTGACACTGCCACTTTGCAAGTTTCTTCAAAAAATTGACTGTGACTTGGCTCAAGCGTGCGATCACGTAAAGAATGTTATAGAGGTTCTTTCCACAAAAAGGGCTAGTGCGGAAACGGAATTTAATAAGATTTTTCTGAAGTCGTCCCTTTGCTGAAGATCACAAATGTTGAGATGGCCCTACCACGCATCACTGGAAGGCAGATGCAAAGAAGCAACGTACCTTCTGCTACTCCCGAAGAGTACTACCAGAGGAATGTGTATTTGCCTTTGCTGGCTGACTTCGAAAATCAATTAAGAGACCGGTTCGATGCCCATAAGAAGGTCGTGGTTGGCCTTAACATGCTGCTGCCGAAATTCTGCGCATCGGCTAGCCTTTCTGATATTGATGATGCAGTGCAGTTTTACCTTGGCGACATTCCTTCGGCTAGTGTCATCGAAGCAGAGTTCACACTGTGGGTGAACAAATGCTGCCAGATCGAAGAAAAGAATCGCCCAGCTTGTGCTTTACAGGCCTTAGAGATGTGCAACCGCGACTTTTTTCCGAACATCCACAGCCTACTTTCTATCCTGGCGACTTTACCCGTGTCGACGTCGACTCCGGAACGGACTTTTTCCACACTGAGAAGGCTGAAGAGCTACCTTCGAAGTCATATGAACAACGACAGATTGACCGGACTAGCACTGCCTGGCACTGCTCAGCATCCATCGAGAACTTCAAGTGACCCCAGAACAAGTCCTCACAGTATTTTGCAAGTTGCCGAGAAGGAAAAACTTCCTCGTTTAAACTTCCCTCTATGTTTCAAGAGTCGATTAAAAGCTAAACCCAGCTAGCCCAAGCTTCAACCCTTCTATTCTTTCGCAATTACGAGGAAACTATCCAGCAAGCAGAATGTGCGAACGGTAACAAGAAGATCGGAATGTCGGGCGACTTGTTTGTTTGCTTGCATACATGCTGTCACGGACTGCCATTTTTGCGACCCTGCGTAACGGCAAATTAACGGGCGCCGCACTCCCCCGCTGACCGGTGGAACCGTTTGCTAATGAAAAGACTGGCCTTTAGTGCAGGGAAGTACTGAATGGGGTGTTCTTCTTCAAACGTTAGTCGCCGATGTTTGATCCTTTGTACCTACGGCGGCGTCGGCAGGGTCGTCAAAGGCCGCGATGCACCCCGAACCAGCTGTAGACTGCAAGACGCACCGGCTGAAACCAAGGAAACTGACCATTCCCACGGGCAAAACTGCTTGTGGACAAGCCGTATGAGAGAACCCCAACAGGTTGTCACTCTCGCTCAGTTGAGGACCCTCTCCTAATTAAAAAGGGACGTGGTCAATATATTTTTAGGGTGGAGTTTCTAACAATGAAACGTGCATGATTGGACCCATGTAGAGGTCTCTTTTCCCCCAGGACGAGAATCAGGGGACACGGTGGTCGATTTAAGCGCAGGATTTCGCCTTGCTAAGCAGTCTAGTTGCTGACCAACATGGTGTAGAAGGAGATCAAGAAGTATCCCTTAAGTGGTTGTGGCTCCGTATCGGCTGGCCACCTAAACTTAGCCATTCGTCTAGTTGTGACGCGAAATTAACGTCTGTAACGTAGGCATCGGTACTTGAATCTCGAGTAAGCTCAACCTGCCCGAGATCGGCTTCAAGCACTAGCCTCCCGGAAACACCAGCGCTGCAACACCGCCGACATCGCAGTTGTGCCAGAACTCTCTCTGACTTCTCGCATCCGATCGTCGTGGACTCAACGCTGCCGGTCATCACAGGTATCCCTTCACCTGTTTATACCTTCGGACTTTCTCATCTGTAGTTTTATTGTTGGTTAGTTTTGTGTAGTTTGTAATACTTCTCTCTTGTAAGCTGATTTATTGATTTTATATGTATTTTGTTAGTTGGTATTAAGTGTTGTACTAGATTCCTCTGCAATATTCCTAGATTCCTCTGCAGTGCTGCAATATCACCAGAGTTTTGTTTTTCCCCACACACGTCTCTGATCTCTTCACTGTCTCTGCTTACGTACGGAACGACCTAACCTGCTGCCATTCCCGTCGCCGACTTCGCGCTGGCGACGCTAGAGTGGCAGCTTGTAACACATACATACCGTTTTTGTACCGCGGTTACATTGTGTTACTTCATCAGGAGCCGTTGGTCGCGGTGTCCCCGGCTTTGGTGGTGCTATTGTCCAAACTTATTTCTTGCTTTAACCAGAATTTGAGGTTGACATACCAATTTCTTTATTTGGGCACAAATAATTGCAAAGTACCATCGAATTATTACAAGTAAGCGATGTACTTGTTTTATTCACGAAAATAAGCCAGTATAAATCTTAAAAAATGGCAGCCGTTCTACACGCAAACCCCCCCCCCCCCGAAAAAAATTCCTGGGTACGGCCCTGGTTGCCCCCTATTGCTAGACAACTAATTTATTGCTCATAGGTACTACACACAACATGGAACACAACATGGACTTGAAATATTACCTTTCAATCATGCACCGAAGAGTAACTTTTTGTGAAAATGATAGTTTTTTTTTCGAATAATGCGCTTTGTCCGCACGGTGGTGTAGTGGTTACGGTGCCCGGCTGCTGAGACGAAGGTCGCGGGTTCGGCCGTGGCGGTCGTAATTATATGGAGGCGAAATGCTAGTGGCCCGTGTACTGTGCAATATCAATGCACGTTAAAGAATGTTATCTGGATAGCGCAACAATTTTTTTTTGCGCTATCCGAATAACATATCTACTATGACTGACCAGCAAACCCAACCACCCTTGTCACGTTAAAGAAACCGAAATAGACGAAATTTACACAGCCCTCCACTGCGGTGTGCCTCATCGCGTGAAAACCAGATATTATTATTATTATTATTATTATTATTATTATTATTATTATTATTATTATTATTATTATTATTATTATTATTATTATTATTTCACATATTCCGGCCTCTATAGCGGGGAATTCTGAGACACTATGTTTTCTTTCTTTTTTTTTGTCTTTTTTTTTGCAGTGGCATGGTCGCTTTTTTGCGCCCTTCGTCGGTGGCTGAAAGATGAGATCCCGGGGCCTTCTACAAACAATCTCAAGTTCCAGCCATCGCCAAAGGGGCGAAAAAAGCGAACACGCAGCTGCTGAAGGAAAAATAAAAAAGAAACATATGCCTTCAATTCAAAGTGTTACCATCATGAACGCGGAATTTCTTGCTAGAGGCGCCGCAACAAGCATAATAATTGTAGAAAGAAAGAAAACTATCACTTTCACAAAGATGCACCCTTTCCTACATTGTCGAAAAATGTTTGAATTATATGTTGTGTGCTCTTTAGTGATTCGTTGTTTACCAACTGTGACACAATAACGTTCAGCAGACGGTCGCACGTTCGAGGTCATCGAGATGCCACGTGACTTTTGCCTTGGTTTCTTTGACTAGTGACGAAGCACAAGAACTACGCCGCTGCTCTTCGGCGGCCGCAGCTAACGCGCAGACGCGCGGTTAGTTATCATCCGATGGGTGGAGTGGTCCACTGCTTTCTGTTTTCTTGCAAGGATTTTTAGCAGCGAAGCTATTTAACCCCCGTATTCTTAAATGCACCTTCGCTCATCACTCAACGCTTCTCCTCGACTTAGCCAAGTCAAGGCGAAGCGCCTTCCTTGACTCAAGGCGCCGCTGAGTTTCTTGAACTCTCCTCCGCCTTTCATTCGCCAAGGGACGCTTTGCCAGCGCTCTCTTGACTCGAGTGAAACGCGTGGCCCGAGAAAGGCGTCTGATAACGGGGATATTGATATGGGGAATAGTTATACGGGATTTACAAAGAATTGGTAAAAGAGTCAAGATGGCTGACCACCACACTCGCGCGCCGGTCAGGCTCTCCTTTCGTCTTCCTTCACTTCACCTCCGTAACAATATTGCTAAACGTGATTAGGAAATGGCTGTTTCTGCACGATAATTATGTGTTTTTCTTAGTTACTCTTTCTTATCAATCAACGGTACGGCAAAATACACCTCTTTAAATCTGTAGCGTAGCTTCCGTAAGCCTTGAGCCGATAGGGTGAGCGAAACCCCCGCTTCAAATCTGGAAACAGTCGCACCCCGGTTGTTGAAAGAACAGCTGACTCCTTCCTTCATGGCTGACTCCGATTTGTCTGCTGCTGATAGTTTCCATGGGCTTACTTTGTTTCATTCCTTTATTTCATTCCTCTTACAGGCAAAGATTAAGCGCCCTCCATTTTTTTTTCTCCTCTGTGCCTCTGTCTTCTCATGAGAGAGTTAGTCAGCGCGACATGGCGAGGACGTAGAAAGAAACCGGACACAGACACAGTGCTACCTTCAACTGGTCGATTCCACGAAAGATCAAAAAAAGTTGTATACTTGATGTTTCCGATTTTTCTGATAATTTTGTATGTTTTGCACATATGACTGCAGAGCACGAAATCGCAGTTCGTTTTCAAATAAAAATTTTTTTCAACACAGGAAAATTCGACAAGTGTCGCCGCTTGACGAAGAGTATGTTACGAAGAGTGCGTCTTCGTAAGTTCGCAAATCATGCTGGCAGCTACTGAAGCTATATATTACAAATATCTTTCTTTTTGGCGGTATTAGAAGTTAAGAGGAAATATCTCTGATTATTTCATGGAATTTTGAGCAAATTATGTATTTTTAAAAATTCACGAAAAACGCTGCGTTTTTAATATCAGTCAAATTTGGGACGCTATGGCTACTTCTGTGAACACCTTAGCTTGTTCATATTTGCAGTATGAATAGGCCTTTATGTGAATAATGAGCCTGTGCATTTGCATTTCTCTAATAGTTTTCAAAGTAATAAATTTTCATGCTCGAAACACCAAAAAGCCAAATGTGCTCCTCGATTCAAAGATCTATAATAAAAAAAACCTAATCTCAATTTTGTTCAAAGTCCCCCAAATGTTCTCAAAGGACTGCAGAATGATATGAAAAAACGTGTTGCATCATTTTTATTTGAACAAAAGCAGAAAATGTCAAACATTATGTTTCCAGAGCGTGGTGGCTACAGCGTAAAAGACACCTCCAGTAACAAGAAAATACAGTAACACGTCTTTTTTCTTCTCTCAGCTTCTCTAAACAGTAATGATCTATTGTCGGAAAGTGGAACTGTTTTGTAAAGAAAAAGCAGCGTTTCGGCATGTAGAGCCCGCGTTTCAGAGGGGGAGTGGAGAGGGCGAAAGGGGAGAGGGAGAAGGGAGGGGCATGGGAAGGGGGAGGGTGAAAGGGGAGAGGCACATGCGCGGGGAAGTGGAGAGGGGAGGGGAGGAGAATGGGGGAAGGGGAGAGGGAGGAGAATGAGGGAAGGGGAGAGGGAGATGAGGGGGGATGTCGAGAGGGGAGGGAGATGAGAGGCGAAGTGGAGAGGGGGAGGGGAGAGGGTGTGTGTGGTCACGCCACACACCACCACCGGATAGAACTCCGCTATAAGATGCTTCACATCTAAAAGATCGTTCAATTAAATGCATTTGCGTGGTTTGCGACTTAACGCCAGTGTTAGACATCCCTCAGTCCACAGTAGGCACTTTCAGTTGTGGCCTCCTTTTCTTTCATTTATTTCAGTTGAGTATAATTCATATCTTGCATGCTATAGAGCGCATTCCCTCCATGCGTCTCTAATGATGTTGTGCTGTGCCAGAATTGAGATATTGGTATAAAAGTCAAGGTGTCTTCAGGAATGGAAATGAATTTCTGGAGAGCGTTCGCCAAGAGGTTAGGTTTTTGTTGGCCCAAATGTGTACATTGTGAAAGCTTATGTGGTCAATGCAGAGTTTAAAAAGAATCGATTACGTGAAGATTGGTGGCAGCAGCTCTGACCACGGACAAAACACGTTTTGTTTGCATTGCATCTGCTTTGCTTTGCATGTCATTGTATCTCTTGAAGCAGTGCTGGCAGATCTGGTCTCCCTCTTGAATTGAGCGCGCATCCTACTCCATGGCCCTCCGCAAAAGAGAGGCTTGATCCAATATCTTATCCACAGGGAAAATTCCACTGCAGCGGAATTTTCTTTTTGTGCACCATGAGGTAGTCCGTACAAAAAACTCGGTCATGGTTATAACGCCTACCCATAGACACCTTCAGAGCGCAGGACAGTGATCGCACCAAAGTGAAGCACAATTTGGATGCTTAACTTCTATCTCAGGTGATGTTTGCCTGACTGGCACAGCCGTGCTCGTTGCTGTCGTCTGCTCAGGCGGTCGTCTATCGCGCCGCCCTTTGCACCTGTCCGCATAGCGCATGCTACTCCGTTTACACGAAGGCGTGTGGCGTGCGGATCCAGAGACCGGGCGGGAGAGAGACGAGCGGTGAAAAATGTATCGTGTAACCAACGCATTCGACACCCCAGCATTTTCTTGTGGAGAGCGACAAAGCCTGGCAAACCATGTGTGACTGTTGTGTTAAGATTGCACTGCGGTACTCGCCGTTCGCCACTGTCGCGATTTGCGATTTCTCACATTCTTACAATGCATGATCGACTCAGCTACACAAATTTCGCGTTTAGCTTCGTTGCTTTTATATAAGCGCACTTACTCAAAAAAATTATCCCGAGGAATGAAAATGTCCCTGCTGCCCGTCGACGAGGAATATAAAAGGTGTCGCAAATGCATTTAATTGGAACGATCTTTTCTTTTTTTCCAAACAGCTCCCACTTTCCGACAATAGATCATTACTGTTGTTTAGCGAAGCTCAGAGAAGAACGAAGACGTGTTACTAGAGAGTTTGCGAATTGGGGCCCCAAGGAGCTTGGGGACACAAGAAGCTTGCAAGCAACCAGGGCGCATGCGCAGTACCCAAGCCACTCTTGGGCTCTTGCGCTCGCTTTGACTCAAGACGCAAAAATAAAAAACTAGCGTGGGGCCCCAAGGCGCCTTGGGTGAATAGCGAGATGACACAGACGCAGCGCGGGCCACTGCGCAGTATGCCCCGCGTCTCGCATGATGTCGTTTCGTCACGCGTGGTGCTGCGTGCGCTTGACCCAACGCAGCCTGCGTTGGCCCAATTCTCAAACTCTGCTGATCATCCGAACGCAAGAGCAGGCTGCCCAACGCAGCTTGGGGGCCCAGCGTCTTGGGTCCCCAATTCTCAAACTCTCTAATGTATCAGCGCCTCAGCGTCATGTACCAACTGACCCCGACTTCGACGTTATTAAATGCGAAGCATTTCTTAGCGAACTTCTGCGACTTTGAGCGTATCTATCTATCTATCTATCTATCTATCTATCTATCTATCTATCTATCTATCTATCTATCTATCTATCTATCTATCTATCTATCTATCTATCTATCTATCTATCTATCTATCTATCTATCTATCTATCTATCTATCTATCTATCTATCTATCTATCCGCCTACGACTTTGTGCTCTCCTGGCTGTTTCGTTAATCGGATGTTTACCAAAATTGGTGTGTCATAAGTTTCATAACATGGCCTTATTACGAACATAAATGACAGGCCATATCATGACCTTCATGACACGCATGTCATGAACAGCATAATTTACATTCCACGACCTTAGGCTCTTGCGGCCGTTCATTTAATTCCATATGCACCAAAATTGGTTCGACGTGACAAGAATTCATGACGAACATAATGAATGGTCCTACCATGCAAATCATGACGCGCATGTCATGTGCAGCATGATTTACATGACATGGTCTCTGGGCGCTCGCGGCCGTTTAAATGAAGGGATATATACGAAAACTGGTATGAGGAGATATTTCTGTATGAATAACATAACTGACTCGTGGTAACATGAAAATCATGATATGCATGTCATGTATGACATGATTTACATGCCACGCTCATGGCGCCCTCGCGGTCGTTTCGCTTAAAATGTACTGATGGGCTAGTTGGTGAGCCATGATTCTCGAATAGGCAGAGCACAAAGGCAACGAACACGTACACACGTCTTGCCAATTTTTTGCAAGAAAAGCTAAAACATTTAACTATCGATGACCCTTACCTGATTCGAAACTCCGGTCAGGTAATAGACTTTTTTAAGAACACGACCCAGTCAAGTGACGGCTTTCGGCTTTTTTCTGCTGACATAAAAGATTTATATTACAGTATCCCGCACAACGACCTAATGACAAGTGTGGGCGAATGCATTGACGAGCACGGTGTCACCAGATTTCAGAATAGCGCTAGTATTCACAGCAGCCAATTCATGGAACTCCTCTCAACTTACTTGCATTCAACATTTGCGGAATGGGAAGGAGAAGTGTACATCCAAAAAAATGGAGTTTCTATCGGCTCCTGCATAGCGCCGGTGCTGTCCGACATTTATTTGGCGGCGCGTGACAGAAAACTAGATCACGCATTTCAAGGTCAGCAGGTGACTAGAGTTTTTAGATACGTCGACGATTTTTTAGTGGTTTTACAGTGTGATGACAAGGATTTTGATTCCGCAGTATCTAACGTTATGGCCACATTTGCTTCGTGCCTCGCACCATTGTTACTAACGTACGAGCTGCCCATTAGCGGCTATATTAGGTTTTTAGACCTTGGTGTATACGTTTCGCCTGATCACATATGTTGGGCTTATGAACCAGGGTGCAACAAACCCGTCCTCCCTTACCAATCCGCGCACTCCAAGCTTGCAAAGAGAGCAATTGCCAGATCATGCTTCCTTGGCGCCCTCCAGAAATCCTGTCCGCACAAAGGTGACGCCAGCTACACCAACCAGGTGAGCCACCTCTTGGTTTCGGTCGCAAAAGGCTTGCGAAAAAAGAAAACAAGTGCTGCCGCAAGCAGGAACCACCGGCGTACGGTGGTGATACCTTATGTGCACACCATTTCGCACAATCTGCGAAAGATAGGCCGGAAAGCCGGTGTCGACGTTGTGTTCTCGGCACCAGTGCGATTGTCGGGCCTGTGCAAAAAGGTGAATGGCGCTAAGACGCACACGCAATCGTGTGAAATCAAGCACCGCAACCCCTACGTCGCATGCACAGAAGAGGTGATCTACAAGATCCCTCTGACCTGTAACAAGGTGTACATTGGTCAGACGGGCAGGTGCATAAACACACGGCTAACGGAACACAACCGCCACTTTGCAGCAAAAGATTCTGGGCATTTGGCCTTCCCTTGTAGGGATTGTGGCTGTGCTCCCACTTTAACAGCTACGGAGATTTTGCGCAAGGAACGTAAGAAGGAAACCAGAGAGGTAATCGAGGCCATAGAAATTGACAAATGGAAAGATAAGTGTATCATTTGCCCCTCGGTTGCGTTCTCTGAAAAAGCGCGCCGGTACCTTGGTATGTAACCATATACTGTGTGACAAAAAAAATTTTTTATCAGAACCACGTGTTTCTTGTTTTTAGTTGTTGTTTTTTTCTGTTTTTTGTTTTTTTTTTGTGCCTTTATTTGTGCGGTTTCCTCGGGCTTTTCGGTCATCATCGTATCCACTGCTGTGAGAGCGCATGCGCGTGTTCACATACATAAGCCGGGTCTTTCGACAATAAATCAGCAGTTGCAGTACAGCGTTGTGTTTGCGTCTTTTTTTGTGTACGTGTTCGCTGCCTTTGTGCGCTGCCTATTCGAGAATCGTTTCGCTAGATTGATATACACCAAAATTGGTATTGTGCTATGTGACTGTATGAAGAACATGAATAAAAGGTCGTAGCATGAAAACCATGGCATCCATGACATGTATGTCATGATTTACATGCCACGCTCATGATGCATTTGCGGCCGTTTCGCTTCCATGATATACACCAAAATTGGTGTTGCGCGACACGACCGTATGAGGAATGTAAGTGAGAGGTGGTAACATGAAAATCATGACGTGCAAGTCATGTACAATCTGATTTACATGCCACGCTCATGGTGCGCTAGCGGCCGTTTCAGTAGATTGATATACACCAAAATTGGTGCGGCGACCACTGCGCACGGACCTACGCAGCCTCCGTCTCGTCACTGATTAGCCCGGCGTGACACAGCTACTTGCTGCAACACGCTTCCGATAAAAGACAGCGCCACGCAGTTTCGTCGGAGGCTTACGTCACCACTGCTGGCTATATAACCCAAGCTACCAAGCTTGGTTTCATGTTTGTTTCTCTAACCATCCGAAGCGCAGCATCGGCATGCTGGCCCTGCTGCTGCTACTACGTTAATAAACATCGTTTCGTTTTATGTTGGGATCCGTCATTCACCGACTCCGTATCCCACATTGGTATTGCGCGAAGTGACTGTTTGAAGAACATGAATAACAGTTGGTAAGATGAAAGCCATGACATGCATGTCATTTATGTCATGATTTACATGCCACGCTCATGATGCATTCGTGGCCGCTTCGCTAGCTTGATGTACACCAAAATTCGTATTGCGCGCAGCGACTGTATGACGAACGTAAACGAGACGTGGTAACACGAAAATCATGACATGCATGACATGTACGACATGATTTACATGTCATGCTCATGGCGCACTCGTGGCCGTTTCGCTTGCTTGATATCCACCAAAATTGGTGTTGTGCTGTGTGACTGTATGAAGAACATGAATAACAGGTGCTGGCATGAAAACCATGACATATATGACATGTACGTCATGATTTACATGTCTCGCTCATGGTGCACTTGCGGCCGTTTCGCTGGCATAATATGCACCAAAATTGGTATTGCGTGACACGACCGTATGACGGACGTAAATGAAAGGTGGTAATATGAAACTCATGACATGCAAGTCATGTACAAGCTGATTTACATGCCACGCTCATGGTGCGCTAGCGGCCGTTTCAGTAGATTGGTATACACCAAAATTGGTATTGCGCTAAGTGACTATATGAAGAACATGAATAACAGTTGGTAAGATGAAAACCATGATATGCATGTCATGTATGTCGTGATTTATATGCCACGCTCATGATGCATTCGCGGCCGCTTCGCTAGCTTGATGTACACCAAAATTGGTATTGCGCGCAGCGACTGTACGACGAACGTAAATGAGACATGGTAACATGAAAATCACGACATGCATGACATGTACGACATGATTTACATGTCATGGTCATGGCGCATTCGTGGCCGTTTCGCTTGCGTGATATACACCAAAATTGGTATTGCGCGACGCGACTGCATGACGAACGTAAATGAGAGGTGGTAAAATGGAAGCATGACATGCAGGTCATGTACGACATGATTTGCAAGTCACACTCATGATACATTCGCGGCCGTTTTCCTAGCTTGATATGTACCAAAATTGGTATTGCACGACGCGACTGTATGACGAACATGAATAACAGGTGGTAACATGAAAACCGTGACATGATGTCATGTATGTCATGATTTACATACCGCGCTCATGGTTCATTCGCGGCCGTTTCGCTTGCTTGATATACACCAAAATTGGTATTGCGCGAAGCGACTGTATGACGAACGTAAATGAAAGGTGTTAACATGAAAATCATGACATGCAAGTCATGTATGGCATGATTTACATGCTATATCGTGGTGCACTCGCGGCCATTTCGCTCGCTTGATATACACCAAAATTGATATTGCGCGATGTGACTGTATGACGAACATAAATAAGAGATCTTAACATGCGAATCATGTTATGCATGTCATGTACGGTATGATTTACATGCCACTGTCCTGGTGTGCTTCCGGCCGTTTTGTTAACTAGATATATACCGAAATTGGTATGGCGCGCCTCGAGTGCGTGATGAACATAAGCGACACGTCATGCATTGTATATACCAGAATATGCGTTTCATTGGCATGGTGTATACTAGATTGTCCATGCATGCGTGCATGGCCAACATGCGATATATGATGGACTAGATGCCATGGCATGAATGATTTCATTTGGCTCAAAGACAAACAAGGCGATGTATGCAGCTCTTTGCTGGCTGCTTCGCATTACATCGATTCCCACGGTGCGTGGGATCTGCAGAATTTTTGTATTTTTTTCTTACTAGAGGTGTCCTTTACGCACTAGCCACCACGCTCTGGATACACAATGTCTGACATTTTCTGCTTTTGTTCAAATAAAAATGATGCAACATGTTTTTTTCATAATATTCTTCAATCCTTCGAGAACATGTTGGGGGACTTTGAACAAAATTGAGATTGGGTTTTTTATTATAGATTTTTGAATCGAGGAACAGTTTTGTCTTTTTGGTGTTTCGAGCATGAAAACTTATTACTTCGAAAATTATTAGAGAAATACAAATGCAGAGGCTCCTTATTCACATAGAGGTCTATTCATACTGCAAATATGAACAAGCTAAGATGTTCACAGAAGTAGCCATAGCGTCCCAAATTTGACTGATTTTCAAAAACGCAGAGTCTTCCGTGAATTTTTAAAAATACATAATTTGCTCAAAATTCCATGAAATAATAAGAGCTATTTCTTCTTAACTTCTACTTCCGCCAAAAAGAAAGGTATTTGTAATATATAGCTTCAGTAGCTGCCAGCATGGTTGCGAATTTACGAAAACGCACTCTTAGTAAAATGGTCGACGTCAACCGGCGACACTTGTCGAATTTTCCTGTGTAGAAAAAAAATTTTATTTGAAAACGAACTGCGATTTCGTGCTGTGCAGTCATATGTGCACAACACACAAAATTATCCGGAAAATCGGAAACATCAAGTATACACCTTTTTTTGATCTTTCGTGGAATCGAGCAAATGAAATTTTGTTTTTGCAATACCCCTTCACCCAGCACAGGGTAGCCAGCCGGTCTAAGAACTGGCTAACCCCCCTGTCTTTCCACTTGTTTCTTCCTTCCTTCCTTGTTTTTGCACGATCCGATAAATATATACTGATCGAGCGCAAACAGCAGAGACAAAAAATGAACATTCAGTGGTGCATATCGCTGAACCAATCACGTGTCCTGGACAAGTTCATAATAGAGCAAAAATAGAGCAAAAGGCCACGACGAGAAGCGAAGAAATTGCCATTCTTTTTTGGATAGGGACAGTGACGGTTGGCTACCGCCCATTTCTTTTAATCTGCCAATCTCGCAGCCCTGAACCATTTCTCTGGTCATTTTACTACGTGCCTTATGCACAATGGAAGAGTTTGCACGTAAGAAAACTATCTCGGCCATGGATGCCCAAATGAGCCGAAATTACCAAAGTGGCCTTGTGTCTCTATCTGGGTTCTTTCTACGTCCTCGTGAAGTCGCGGTTACAAACTTTTTCATGGGTATTACCAAACAGCCCGCCAATGCGTTTTCGCTGCAGCCACCTTGCTTGCCGCTGTTAGGTTAGTTTATGCTGTCGCAAAGCGACTAGGGCTATGAAAGGCGCCGTAGTGAAAGGTTCCTGATTAGTTCGACCACCTGGGATTTTTTTGTACGTACACAGACATCTCACAGTACAAGGTAAATTTCACCTCTATCAAAATGCGACCCCCGTGGCCGGGATCGAACCCGTGTGTGCCCGCCGCTGTTATAGTGCCAGCTGTCACTTACTCCTGCAGCAGAATTCTGTTCAAATATTTCTTCCAAAAATCACGAAACTTTAATTTTTTTCTACACTGAGACGTAACCAGACGTATACACATAGCGCGCCATGCATTTTAACGCGCTATGTGTATACCCAGGCCGTCTGCGTGCCAAGTAGGTGTTCTACCACATAGCCACGCCTCTGCTTGGAGCTGCACTGAAAGTAACTTTCATGCTTTCCAGTAATACGCGTCCTGTATACAGGTGTCACAGTACGAGATGTATTATCGCAGGAATATTGCGTGCTGCAAGCGTACATTGCCATCAGGAGTCACATCATGTCAATATCATAATGATTTGGTGGCTTAAAGACAGCCGCCCATTACAAAAAAAAAAAAACACACACACATTACTGCGCGTATTCCCTTGGGACCACGTAGTGGGCGCATCGCAACTTCGAAAAAGTTTCTCGCGCATAATTGCTCCTGGTTTAAAGCATGCTACCCATTACATAAGGCACACACCTCAGTGCGCGCATTCTGTTAAACACTCATAGTGTACGAAGGGCGCACTAGGAGCAGGATATCGCTATCGCGTTCAACTCTTAATGGCGAAGCTTAAGCGTCCCCCAATTTTTTTGTCCATAGGTCATGGATTCACGGCGAAAATCTCGTGTTTTGAAGAGGAGAAATGTCGCCTGCGTGATTCCCTCCGCTTCCTCATCCCCGCATCAAGCGGTGTCGCCATGTCTTATTTTCTTCGGCTCTGCCGTCTGCTCGCTTTTGCTACAGTGCCTAGAATACACTGACCATGTGCCTTTAATCGCCCAACGCCTGCGTACAGACGCCATGGAAATGCCGGGCAGACGACGCGGCGCGGATGAATTCAACTTGAGAGATTTTCGCCCTTCCAAATTGCGAAGCAGCTATGGTGTTCCAGAATAGGGCAGTCTTTCGTCTGGAGCGGAAAACGTGGCACTTTTTGCGATAATAGCCTGCGGCGCCAGAGCACACCGATATGACACAGCGTGATCTTTTCCCGCAGCCTCGAGTCATTTTCGGTGGGTGATTTCGGCGGGTCATTTTCGCTAGGCCTCTGGGATATGCGGTTGCAGTTGTTGCACTAGTCGTGCGGGTCCGTGGGGAACTCGCCAATGGCTCTCTGCGGTTTTTCATGCCGTCCCTACAAAACTTTCTGTGTCCATGGTAGACGCAGTGTTTTCGAAAGCTCGCTTTTGGATGCATTTTGGTTCCCGAAAAATAATTAGAACTGCGGCTTAGTCAGATCAGACATGTACATCGCGGGATTTTTTAGCTGCATTCCCGCACTTTGGCACCCCCGTTGTGTAGTGAAATATCTGAAAAAATGGGTTAGCATTTGTAAGAGCGGTACTTTGTGTTTAGTAAAACAGGGAGACCACTCTTCTGGCTTATGCAGCATCTTGCTGACGCAGTGAAGGCGCTTGTTTGTTGCATATTATTTTACCTCGAATTGCGTTGTGTGACTATTTTAAATTCCTGAAGCGTGATTACATCGAGAGATTCATTGTGGGAACACAGACAAGTCACCGCTTTTTTGTGATGTTCACTTTACCGGCGTTTCGTCTCTTTTTATTTATTTTATAAGGGGGTTTATTCACAGAACCAAAGGCCTGGGTTCAGTGGCTGAAAAACTGTCACGCGCGCTCTCAATCGGCTCTTCGTCTTGGTCTTCTTCCACTCCTACTCGATGCTGTCTCGCTGTCTCTCTTCCCCACTACACTTGCCCCGGTGTCGAAGAGGAGCCATCCTGGCGACTCAAGGCGAAGCAAGCACAAGCGGATCATAATAGGGCTTTAAGCGGCTGACGTGGACTGTTTCACGACCACGACATCGTCTGTCGGTGGGAGGTGTCACCGGTTCGACGACGTAGTTGACCGGCGACGTGCATTGAACGATGCGGTACGGACCAGTGTACTTGGGTGCGAACTTTCGGGAGAGGCCAGGAGACTGGAACGGAATAGAAAGCCACACGAACGAGCCGACGGGGAAGGTGTGGGCAGGCTTGTCCTGGTCAAGTCGTTCTTTTTGAATACCTTGTGCGACGGATGTAAATGACCGTGTTAATTGGCGGCACTCTTCGGCACATTGAACGAGTTCGGAGGCCGGGCGGTATTCAGAAGCATCCGGCCGGTATGTGAGGATTGTGTCAAGCATCGAAGAGGGCTCACGTCCGTATAGTAGAAATAAGGGCGAAAACCCAGTAGTGGCTTGTGTGGCCGTGTTATATGCGTACGTCACGAACGGAAGCACCAAGTCCCAGTTAGAATGGTCGGATGATATGTACATGGAGAGCATATCACCGAGAGTGCGGTTAAAGCGCTCCGTCAAACCGTTCGTCTGCGGGTGATAGGTCGTAGTGGAGCGATGAATAATATTGCACTCAGTGAGAAGCTCCTGGACGACTTGCGAAAGACAGACACGTCCTCGATCGCTAAGCAGCTCACGTGGCGCGCCATGGCGCAGGACGAAGCTGCGCAAGATGAACAAGGCAACATCACGAGCTGCAGCGGCTGGCAGAGCGGCGGTTTCGGCATAACGGGTAAGGTGGTCAACGGCCACAATAATCCATCGATTGCCAGCAGGTGTGCAAGGAAGGGGGCCGTAGAGGTCTATGCCAATTCTATCAAACGGGCGAGCTGGACACGGCAAAGGTTGCAATTCGCCAGACGCATGGCAAGTTGTCTTCCGCCGCTGACACTCAGTGCAGGAACGTATGTACTTGCGAACGTATGTGTACATTCCACGCCAGAAGAATCGCTGGCGAAGTCGGTCGTAAGTTTTCAAAACGCCAGCGTGGGCGCTTTGTGGGTCTGCGTGGAAGTACGTGCACAGGTCGGAGCGCAAATGGCGAGGTATAACAAGAAGCCACTTTCTACCATCTGGCTGATAGTTGCGGCGATACAACATGGCATCCCGTATCGCATAATGAGGGGCTTGTCGGCGTAGTGCACGAGGTAGCCGTTGGCGTGGTGTCGCCGAAGACGTGGAGAGAACGTCTATGAGCGACGCTATCCAAGGGTCTTTGCGCTGTTCCGAAGGCATGTCAGCGAGATCAGTGCTGGCGATAGTAGCGTCGGCAATGGAAACGGGTGCAACGGAAGGCAGGGGCGAACGAGAAAGTGCGTCGGCGTCGGTATGCTTGCGTCCTGAGCGGTAAATGACGCGAATATCAAACTCCTGTAAACGTAGCGCCCAACGCCCAAGCCGGCCCGAAGGATCTTTCAATGAAGCAAGCCAACAAAGGGAATGATGATCGGTAACGACATCAAACTGATGGCCGTACACATACGGGCGAAATTTTTGTAATGCCCAAACAATGGCCAAACATTCCTTTTCGGTAACCGAGTATTTGCACTCTGTCTTGGTGAGGGCGCGACTAGCATATGCAACGACATACTCGGAGAAGCCTGGCTTGCGTTGAGCAAGGACAGCGCCAAGGCCTATGCCACTGGCATCCGTGTGCACTTCGGTTGGAGCAGTAGGGTCGAAGTGGCGTAAAATGGGTGGCGAAGTCAGGAGATGGCGTAATGTTGCGAAAGCTTCATCGCATGCTGGCGACCAATCAGAGAGGTGTCCATCACAGGTGAGCAGCTTTGTGAGCGGTGCGATGACAGAAGCGAAGTTCTTCACAAAGCGGCGAAAGTATGAGCAGAGACCGACGAAGCTGCGAAGCGCTTTCACGTTCGTAGGCTTCGGGAACTCAGCAACTGCCCGAAGCTTCTCCGGGTCAGGGAGGACGCCCTCCTTTGAGACAACGTGGCCCAGTATTGTAAGCTTGCGAGCTCCAAAGCCGCACTTCTTGATGTTGAGCTGAAGGCCTGCACGCGTGAGGCAGCTCAAGACTTCTTTGAGACGACGCAGGTGACTGTCGAAATCGGGGGAGAAGACAACGACATCATCCAAGTAACAAAGGCATGTCTTCCATTTTAACCCACGCAAGACGCTATCCATCATCCTTTCGAATGTTGCTGGCGCACAACAAAGGCCGAAGGGCATAACATTGAATTCGTATAGGCCATCAGGTGTCACAAAAGCAGTTTTCGGGCGATCTGAGGGTGCCATGGGGACCTGCCAATAGCCGGACCGTAAGTCTAGTGATGAGAAGAATTCGGCGCCTTGCAAGCAGTCCAGGGCGTCATCGATGCGTGGCAAAGGGTACACATCTTTGCGCGTAACTTTGTTTAAACGGCGGTAATCGACGCAGAAGCGAATCTAGCCGTCTTTCTTCTTCACGAGGACAACAGGTGACGACCAGGGACTGCTGGACGGCCGAATAACGCCGCGTTGAAGCATGTCGTCTACTTGGTCGGTGATCACACGTCGCTCAGCAGGAGACACGCGGTAGGGGCGCTGTCGCAGAGGCGCTTGTGAGCCGGTGTAAATGTGATGGACAACGGTGTGTGTTAGACCTAACGACGTCTGCTGGCAGTCAAACGAGCCGCGAAACTGGTGCAGAAGTTGGAGGAGTTGCTCTCGGTGTTCCCCTTCAAGGTCGCCATCAACTGAGGGTCCAAACGCATTAATAGTCGGGCGATCAGGCGTACAGGTAGATGGTGTCAGTGCATTAAGGAGCAAATCACTTGCGCCGCCAAGGCCGAAGATGGAGGAAGCGTCCAACTCTTGATATGTGCCAATGCATTCTCCGCGGAGTAAGGTTGATTAGACGGCAAGGGATTCGTGACAAATAGGTTCGTAACGCCGGTGGCTACGTCGAGAATAGCGAATGGCAACGCGAGGCTCCTGCGACGTTGGAAAGTTTGGGAGGGAGTAAACAAAACTGGAGACTCAGACACATCGGCACAGGACACGGGAACAAAGGCTGCGCTATTCGGTGGTATGTCGTTATCGTCGGCGACAAAGAGCTTGTTCAACGCAGCTTCAGGCGACGAGGAACACAACGCAGAGAAGGCAACTTCGGCGCGAGCACAGTCGATAACCGCATGATTACGAGAGAGAAAATCCCAGCCGAGGATCACATCATGCGAACACGCAGGGAGCACAAGAAATTCAACAGTATACAAAACACCTTGGATTAGAACGCGGGCGGTGCAGGCGGCTGATGGCTGAATATGGTGAGCACTGGCGGTACGGAGCGACAATCCCTCTGACGTCGTGGTGACCTTCCGAAGTAATCGGCAAAGTTTTAAACCTATCACTGAAACGGCAGCACCAGTGTCCACAAGCGCAAGGGTACGAAAGCCATCCACAAAAACTTCGATGAGGTTTGCCGGAGAAATGCGAGGACTTGATTCTTTCGACGACGACGCAGTTTTCCGTGTCTGAAGGGTAGGGTCGACGGCGCATAGGTGACAAGGAGCGACGTCGGGGCGATGGAGATCGGCGGCTAACTGAGGGGAGGCGGTCGGGTGAAGAAGATTCTTGTGGCCTGGATGTGCCTTTAAACCGTCGAGGGTCGTGCGAATATCGTGGCATGTTATCTGTGTGGACGAGAGGGCGGCGGCGGCAGAAACGTGCCACATGTCCGGCATAGCCGCAAGAATAGCAGATAGGGCGGTTGTCTGCGGTGCGCCACGGGTTAGGAAATGTAGCGACTGGTCGGCCGAACTGAACTGGTGACGACGGAACAGGCACCGGCGAGGGTGAATGAGTTGGCTGACGATGCGCTCTGGCTGCGACGACCTGTGCGTACGTCAAGGGCGCAGCCTCCAGAGGTGGTGAACGAGGGAAAGGCAAAGCGTCAGTTACCTCCTCTTGGATAGCTTGTCGTATGGCTGGGGTCAGATGATGTGTCTGTGCTGGTTCGGGAGTACTTGATAATATGGAGAGCTGCCGAGCGACCTCCTCACGCACAAACTGTTTTATCTCAACCAACATGGAATTCTGGTCTCCGAGAGTCAAAACTGCGATCGAGTCACGCTGTTCCAGAGAGCGTCGTGTCTGGGCGCGTTGCTTGCGCAACTGGTCGAAACTCTGGCACAAACTGACCAGTTCGGCTACGGTTTGTGGGTCCTTGGCTAACAACATCTGAAATGCGTCATCGGCTATTCCCTTGAGTATCTGCTTGATCTTGTCTGCTTCGAGCATCGATGGGTTCACCCGCTTGCACAAGTCAACAACGTCTTCGATGTAGCTGGTGAAGTTCTCTCCTGGCTGTTGAGCGCGCTCACGAAGTCGCTGTTCTGCGCGGAGCTTTCGTACAGCGGGGCGGTCGAAGACTTCTCAAAAGGCTGTCTTGAACGAAGCCCAGTTGGTAATATCAGCTTCGTGATTCCGCAACCAGAGACTAGCGACGCCGGCCAAGTAAAAGCTGACATAAGTCAGCTTAGCCGCATCGTCCCACTTGTTCGCTGCGCTCACCTTGTGGTATGTAGCCAACCACTCCTCAACGTCTTGGTCGTCAGTGCCGCTGAAGATCGGCGGGTGACGCAGTGGCAACACGCCAGGACATGCAGTGGCTGGGATCTGGGAGGTACCTTGGTTGGCGGATTCTTCCGGCATTGCTGACACTGGAGGTAAGGTGCGGCTTCGTCGATCCAGCTTCGAAGACTACCCAGCGACTCCACCAAATTATAAGGGGGTTTATTCACAGAACCAAAGGCCTGGGTTCAGCGGCTGAAAAACTGTCACGCGCGCTCTCAATCGGCTCTTCGTCTTGGTCTTCTTCCACTCCTACTCGATGCTGTCTCGCTGTCTCTCTTCCCCACTACAATTTATTTATTTTTTTGCTAACGTTAACCTTGTTTTTTTTGTTGTTGTTCTTGTTGTAGGTGCAAGAAAAACGCCAGGCCTGCGCGGAACGCGTAGCACAGCAGCGGTATAAGCTGGCGGAGCTGCTTTCATAGAACCCGCTGTAAACTCGTTCAGGGCGCCTACGGCGACTACAGTTGCGGGGGGCCAAATCGCAATAAATCATTCCATTTTGTCAAGTAGCAAAATGGAATGACTTTGTTGTTGACGTGGTTGATGATGATGAGGATGACGAAGAAATATTTCTGAGTCCTATTTTAAGAATGGGAAGCTTTATACTGCACTACACAGCACTACAATGGCTCTATGGCAGAGCATTATCTTGCCACGCTGTCTTGGCTCCTACAACTTGGTTTCGAATGCGCAACGAACCCTGATTGTTCTCTCAATGTGCGCGATAGCTGCGACGGATGCCGGCGGTGGCGGCGGACAACTACGCCATCAAAATAGGCTGTTGTGAGCTCAAAAGAGCTTACGCTGTCGATTTTCCCTTAAACTTCATGCACTATGCACACCGCTTGACCGCAGCGCTCTAATGAAGGCGTTAGCGCAAGAGTGACCAGGGTTGCTCATTGTCTTCCTACCAAAGACACTTCGCCCCATTCCCTGCAGCATCCACAGTGCTGCAAGGAACTACTCAGAGTGCAGATGAAAAAAAAACAAATAAATAAACACCAATGAAAAAGAAAAGAAAATGAGAAGGTGAAACGCTAAATACCCTGGCAATTCGGCATAATATACATCACACAAAAAGGAATTTCTGAGCCCTGGGAAACTTTTGTATTTGCTGGCAAAGGCCACGCCTGCAGGGAGTCACACAAATTTCCAACACAATTTATTGTTCTTTAATCTTCTTCCCCAAACTTCTGCTTTCTATGTCTCGTTAAATTCTCATTTCTATTAATCGAGGATAAAAACTGCACCGGGCATTCTGGTGTCCATTTCCACATTCTTTTTCTAGCTTGTAAATGTGCTCCTCTTTGTTCAATGGGCCCATTTGAATTTGCCATGGAGTGAAGAGAGCATTCGGTGGGAAATGTGAATGAAAACTTCTTTTTCTTCTTGAATAATTATTACGTTGATTTTGATAATACTTGTAACTAACAATCAAGATGGTCGTTTTATTGGGACGAGGACCTGCCCTGTATGTCGTGTGTATTAGAGGTGCCTGAGTTTTTCATCAATTGCAGCAGTGTTTTGGGGAATCGATGTATTCGATGAATTGTAAATGTTTTCATTGCTCCAGGATTTCATGTTTTTTGGTAAACTTCACGTTCTCCTCAAGGATTTCTTTCCCTTCATTACCTACTGCGTCCTTCGCTTGAACTCAGTACCCTGAGTATTAACCTGCACTCGCGCTTGAAATCATCGAAGCTTTGAACATGTAGCACAACTCCTTGTACATGACAACGGGACAGTCTAGAAAGCGGAGTACTTCTAATTAAGATTGCCCAGGAAGCACGTCCAGTGGCTGGTGTCAGAATGTTTCCTCGCTCTCATGTTTCCGCGCTCGAGCGCGGGCTCTCGCACCCACAAGATTGCCTCCTGTAGATACGATGGCAAGAAGCCATAGGCCTAAATACCGGGGGCAAGGGGGCCCTAGCCCCCCACTGAAAAATATAGGGAAGGGCGGAGCCCCCCCCCCCCCCTTTTCGACAGTGGTTATTGTGGGCTGCAGACTGGGAAACTAAAAAGTCAGGCAAGTTTTACTTGAACGCAGCAATATGTTATTTTGTAATAAAATTTGTCCTACGATTCTGCTGTGAGGACTGTCCGTGTGTCATGACCACGGAGGAATAGGCTACCTGCGGTGCGGGCTGCCTATTCCAGGCTTGTGCGTCTTGCGCTGGAGCATTTCAGAGGAGGCTATCGCTCAGCAGGGGCTCTATAACATTACAGCAATCTGTCATAATTTTCTTTTGTCCCGCCTGGCCTGAAATTTAAGTAATCCGCGACGCAAATATGGGCGGGAACCAGTAAACGTTTTATAGCCCGATCAAACACTCTCCTTTTTCAGGAAATTCAGTTTCTTTGAAAATGAATAGCATCACCACTGCTCCATATTCAAGCTGCTGTGAGTTGATGAGTGTGCAGAAGTGTCCTGTATTTTCGTTGTGCCTAGCCAGGACAGCTAAAATAAATTCCCAGTTTAGCCTCCGATTAGACTACTTCACTTGGCTTATCATGTGGTAGCCTGCAGCGATCGTGGCGGCTTGTAACAAGGCAGTGGACTCGAGCACATTGAGAAGCCCAGCTTTCAAGTTTGCCCCGTTACTTGACCTACCTCACCAGGGAGATGATCAGCGTCCACAGTTTTCTGGACTAAGAAGGCTGCCTGCCTGCAAATGATTGTGTCTGTTCCTAATAATGTTTATTTCTATCTCTACTTCTTTGTCAGCAACGATGAGTTCAAAGAGTTGTACACGCGCAACAACAGCTCAGCATCGTTATACGACAACTGAAAGTATCTATCATACACATATGAATCCATCACGCCCGCTGCTATAAGCAGCCGCTGCCAATGTGATTGGCGGGCAGCCTTCTTAAATTACCTTCAGAAAGAGACACTGTCTGGCTATTCCGAAAAAATAAGTTATTGTTCAGCACAGTAATGTGCTGCTTATTGTGCACACTTCATTTTAACGCCGCGAGTTTTCACAGACTTGTGACGTCGCGTTATAATTGGAGGCGATCTTATGGCACATTGAAAATTTTTGACGAATAGCGAAGAATCAATGAATGACAAACAATACGCCGCATTCAAAATAGTTCATTAATATTATTTTTTACACAGTAATGGGTACGCGGTAATTACGCGGTGGATCACTTACGCGTCATTTGCTGCGTCGTTTTACGAGCAGCTACTGTGAGCATGACCCAGAAAATTTCGACCGATCATTAACAGCCAGTGACCTATGCAGAAGGAAACAATGCGGTTTAACGTTAAAATCGCTCACATTTTTTGAAGGAAAATTTGAGCTTACACAGTGTTACGCTGGTTATTTACTTGGAGGAACCGGAGGGCAGGAGTAAAGGACCACTCACCGCGTTTCCGTCCACCCCTCACCCAAGCTGGGAAAAGCAGGACAAGGAACGACACCTAGTATATAAATTCGTAGTCATTTATAATCTGATAACTATACACAGCCTGCTCAGTGTGGTTTGCTTAAGTATTAAGCAACTGAACATGGTCTTCTTCTTAAGAAATACTTTATATTAGAGGGCTCTAACAGTAAAGGAATTGGCACTCGGCTTATCTTGAAGACTTCTGCGAAGTACCTTGCTTTGTCAGTCACATGTTTTGTTTATTAAGTGAGAATTTAATGTATTAGAGTCATAGCAGGTTGTTCATACTCATCGTATCTACAACGCCAAGCTAAGACTGGGATGTTTGCTGATGGAATGCTGAGATGATCACGTTAAATTTGGGTGTACTTTTTAAACTACACAGTAATATTTCCAAAATATTATGAAACACTGCTGTGTTGTCGCGGTATAGGGCGGCCCAGCCTGCACAATCCGTTTGTGCAGATTTTTCCTTGATATAAAACAAACACTATGGGAAGCAAATCATCTGACCAGCTCTAGGAATACAAAAAACCGCCTCAAATATATATATATATATATATATATATATATATATATATATATATATATATATATATATATATATATATATATATATATATATACGGCGGACAGAGTGACTGCCGCCAGCCCGCCCAATCCCGAACGAGTTGGCATGTTGGTTCCAGGCCTTAAGGCAGCAACACGCTAAGATAGCTTCGTATTCGACAGCACCTTGTATTCGATAAATAGGTTATTTACAAGGAATTATACAAATCGCCGCCCAAGCGCTATGCAGAGGCGAACGTGCCCTAACCCGGTCGTCATGAATAAAATTAATCCGGACTGCGGGGTTTCAGTCTATTGTATTAAGTGTGAGGGTTTTCTCGAATTAGAACGAATGCTGTGGCGCGGCTTGGCGTTTGTCGGTGATGGTTCTCAGGGCCAGTAGAGGTCGCAGCGGATGTTGTACAGTGACTTGCTGTCGGGTAAACTCGGGGCTGTCCAGAGGGTCCGTGTGACGGCAGAGGGGCCCGCCCTCTCTGACCCGACGGTAGGACCGGCCCGCATCAGTGCCCGACTGACTCCCCAGAACCTCAATAAAGCTATGTATACCACACTATACCACCCAAGCGCTCCGTAAGGATAGTTAACCGGCGAAGCTGAAACATGCTCCCCGGCGTTTATGAATCGTCTAATCCCGACGGTCCATTACAGTATTTCTTACTTATTTGTTTTCCTCAGTCCAGAAATCATACCTGGCACGTCCGTGTGTTCCCCTTTTCATTTTTAGTGGACTAGTGCTGGGTGTAAGCATTTGCCCAATTTCTGTGGCACATCAGTTTTTGAGCGCGGATAACTTATTCAAGCGAAATCCTTAAGCGCCTCATCAAACGCGAAATTAACCGCTTTATCGCGCCAAAGGCAGGGTTGGCAGGTGAAAAAGACAAAAAATAGCCAACAATTTTTAAAAACTAGGCTCAAGCAGACAGCTTGAGCCAAGGGCAGTAAAAATAGCCAAAAGTAGCCATGCTTGTGTGAAAACCACAGCAATCTTTTTTTATTTTAATGACAAAATCCGAGAAGCTCTTGGCGAAAATATGAACAAATACAGCATGAACCCATTTAAATTCTGAATTGCTATTTGATCATAAATTCCTGACTTTAGCGATGGTTTCCTGCAGGATGCCGAAGTTTCTGTGCTGTTGCGAAACTGACACACTCTCAACCATTTTCCGGAGTCTTTTCCTAAAAAGACCAGAAGTAGCAGCACTGTGGGAACAATAAAAATGAGCGAATATTAGTGTGCTCAGCATCTGAGTTGCTGGAACTGAAGCAATATTTGTAGCAACTTTTGCTGTTGTTTTTTGCGGGATGACGAATTCCGAGCAGTTAATCTTTCTCAGTCGCAATCCATACCCAATCATAAGAAATGGCGCAAGCAGTTCATTGGATATCCGACTTCGAATGCCGATGAGTGCACAGCACCTTGGATGCGGAGGGCTTTCGATTGTCCTGTTGACTTCCAATCATGGTTTAAATTCGTGTTCACCAATGGCTGGTCGGCAAAATGAAGCCCCAATTTACCCCAAGTCCCAACCATGTATCCAAGAGTTTTGTTTTTCATTTGTGTAATGCAAGTGCCAAATTCAATTTTGGAAGATGGAATTCGCTCAGACGCCGTGTTTTGGCTCGGCATACTCGAATGCCAGTGGCTGCGACACCACAAGATAGTGATAATTTAGTTCAAATAGAATGTACAAAAAACCATTGTTAAAAGCGCAACACCACACAACACAAGAGAAGACCAGACGAGAGTGTTGTGTGGTGTTGCGCTTTTAACGATGGTTCCCATGTCTAAACACCAACTAGCCGAATAGGCATCTCTCTTAATTAACAGTAAAGTAGCCAAAAAGCAGCCAAATAGCCACAATGTTTTTTTCTGCCGCCACCGGGCTATAGAATTAGCCAAATTGGCGCAAAGTAGCCAAACCTGGCAACCCTGGTCGGCGGCGTCAACACGAGCGATGCAAAAAATCATCAAATCATGACGTCACCACATTCCGTCATCATGAGTCACAGATCGCCAAAATCCGTGACGTCACGTGACATGACGTCATCACATGGCATCGTAGCTTGGTCTAAGGTGGGGCGATTACGGAGGCAGTCCAAAACCAGGTCAGGGGCCTCCGATCCTGGAGGTAAAGCAGTACCACGTTAGGTGCGGAAAGCTTTCGGAGGGTCGCGGGGCAGGATCAGTACGTCGACTGAGGAGAGAAAGGTGATGGATTTCGTTTTCCAGTCTCCTTAGGTGAGTGCATGAGGGACTCTCTGAGTTTTCATTTTTAGTGGACCAACGGTGAGTAGTGGAGTTTGCCTAACTGCTGTGGTACAAAATGCTAGGAGTCTTAACGCGATACCGTTTAAGAGCTCGTTTTACAGACATTCTAGTGTCGCCGTCGGCGTCGTTAGTTGTGAGCAAAGAATCAGCGCTATCCTTGAGCAAAACTTCTAGGTAGATGCAAATAAATAAATAATGCTATTTTTTGGCTTGAGTGGGAATCGTACCCAGGACTTCTGCGTGGCAAGCAGGCGTTCTAGCACACAGCCACAGTATTGCTTGAAACGGCTTCGGAAGAAAAAACACTAAATGAATGTCATGCAGTGGAAGGAGTCTTCTGAACACACCAGGCGTCAAAAGATATGAACTGCGCAACGAGTAGTTGGTTTAAAGCCACACATATTACAAATCACAGAGGCATATTAATTGTCATTATCAGCAACAGCATCTACAAATTGTGCAGCTGCGCAGGTGCTAGTGTTTCCTTAAGGACGCGTAGTGAGCGCTTCGCCACTTCGCAAAAGGATGAATTATGTCGTAGTGGGCACTTCGCAACTGTACTTGCAGTAGGCACTCCGGGACAGTTGGAAGCTACCGATGTTACGCGCACGGGCGTTCTTTTCCCCACGGCACGGTTCAGGCATACAGAATATACTATGGTAAAGAGCCGCCATTCGAGCCCTTTCGTGGCTGATGAAACAGTGGTTTGAACACCCGCCCAGTGGCGTCAGTGATGTTCCCTGCTACGCCGGAGAATTCCTATTTCGAGACATGGAAATTCTTTGTTTTGGGCATTTATTTCCCCTGCATGCCTCGAAAAAAAAATCCCGGCATATCTTGCTGCACAATGGTTGTAGGGCGCACGAACACACACAATCACACACACACATGTACGCAGACAAATTTAATACACGTGTGTGAAATGTTTACGACTATTCTATTCATGACTAGCGCCTGCGCTCCGCACAGCACAAAAGCGTGGCCTTCGTAACTCAGGTACTGTTCGTAAACAGCACATACGCGGGTTTTTTGTCTAACACCTGAATCCAACAAGAAATAGCTCCATACAATTATCTGAAGCATATTTCAAGGGCTAAGCCTTTGCGTGCTGCACTAGCCAGAACCAAATGCAGAAATTGCTGAAGCAGCGCACAAAAAACACAAGCACGCACATAAAATGACGCTAACACACCCAGCGCTTGTGTTTACGTTTTTTTTTATGTATGCGTGATCGCGTCTTTTGTGAGCTGCTTCATCAATATCGTGGCTCACCAACAGCCCATCGTTATGCATTAAGCAATTTCAGAAGCCGAAAGCGCCCCGAAGACCGT
Source organism: Rhipicephalus sanguineus (assembly GCF_013339695.2). Lineage (NCBI taxonomy): Eukaryota > Metazoa > Arthropoda > Arachnida > Ixodida > Ixodidae > Rhipicephalus > Rhipicephalus sanguineus. The sequence continues at coordinate 179,354,178 of NC_051180.1, read as the reverse complement.
GATGTTTTCTATTAATAAAGGAATTCAAAAATCCTCAGGTTCCCTGAAATACCGCAAAGACTCCCCTTTTCCCTTTCGACCAAAATGACGGCTCAAAGTGCGCCAAAAAAAGGAAAATTCCCCGCATGGAACATCACTGAGTGGCGTAGCTATGCGCGCTTCCACTCGTTAGGCAGCACGACGAGGTGTGGACTAACGGTCTCAATAACCGTGACTAGTGGTGCTAAACGCGAGTTTGGCATGAAATTTTGCAAATGAAAAGTTTTACTGCTGTGTGCAATGCTTCATGTCGGCTCTACATCGTGTCCTGCAAGGACTCTTAATGCGGTACCACAAAATTCAGTAAAGCCTGCATAGAAAGTGATCTCTTTCCACATTTGTTTTGCACAATAAGTACAGCGCATTCATATGGTTTAGATAGACACGTATTCACTTTCACCAAGCATGCGCATGTAGCCTAGGGCATGGCCGCTCGATGGAAACGCCTGAGGTGCGGCCTGCCACGTTGCGTGGCGGTGTATGGCGTATCTGTGGAATGAAAGTTGACAGTTGCCGCCGTTTCTTTTTTTTTCTCTCTTTTTTTTAGGGGGGTGGGCGCTGCTGCTACGGGACAACTCTCCCGCTGGTAGGCGCCGCGAATCAGTAAAGAACGAGTTCTCTTGTGGTCGTCGAAGAGATTTCGCATCTCTTCTGCACGCTTTTTGTCCGCACACGTGGTAGTATAAAAGTGTCGAAGTCCTTCTCGTGTGGCATTTAGCGTATGCGACGCAACCGTTGCATGCCACGAGTTTCTGTGTGACGGAAAGCGCACGATAAAGTATGACTAAAACATTTCTCCACAGGGAACAAGAGGCAAAGGAAGCATATGAGGTCTCGGTGTCCTGAGGTCAGCCGAAGGGGTGGACTTTGAGCTATTTGGAGGAACACATACCAACCCTACATTTCATGAGGGCAACGCATCCAAACCAAGCAATATCGGTATTATTACTTTCAGCCCTCGTCTTTGTATAGCTCTCTCATCACTTAAGCAATATAACATATAATGTCTTGCAGAGTTATTTAAATTCATTTGTAGTGTTTGTTTTGTAAAATAATGACTCGTCAGCCACCTCTCGACCTTATGGACAATGACTTATTAAAAACATTAACCTTGCACTTTTTTACACGAAGGACGTTCACTGTTACCACCAGTTCGCACAAATTACGGCATATATATATATATATATATATATATATATATATATATATATATATATATATATATATACATGTATATATATATGGAATGAAGAAAGAAACTACGACCTTCGTTGCTCTGGCACTGAATATTTCCACTAACGTTCCGTCTGGTCCACCAGACGAAACGTTAGTGAAAATATTCAGTGCCAAACCAACGAAAGTCGTAGTTTCTTTCTTCGTTCCTTATTCTATCGGGGTCCGCGTGATTGTTTTCCCGCTACTACATATATATATATATATATATATATATATATATATACATATATATATATATATTGTAGGCATTAATTGGACTTCATCTTCCTCATCTGTACATAACCATCATCAGTCATCGGCTCGGACGTCTTCTTCGTCGGCGCCATCTTGCCTTTGGCGTAATAAAGCGTCGGCTTAACCGCTTTATTTCAAGTGGTGGAGGAGCTTTACGATCCCTTCGACCTCTCTTCTTCTAAAGATCTCTCCTGGAGCTCCGTTCGGGACGCCGCTTACGCCAGCAGACCACCATGTCACAAGATGAGCCCACAGTGCCAACTCACCCGGTCCAACCGCCTGCCGCAGCCCCTACCACTGCCAACAACCCCCCTCGCGACCCTGAAATCTTCTCCGGTCTGCCTGGAGAAGATGTCGAAGACTGGCTCGACAACTATGACCGTGTAAGCGTTTACAACAACTGGAACGAGGCATCGAAGTTAGCCCGCGTACAGTTTTACGTATCCCAGGTAGCCAAGACATGGTTCCTAAATCACGAGAGCGACTTCCGTGATTGGTCTTCCTTCAAGGACCAGCTACGGCGGATTTTTGGCACACCGACGGTTCGTTCGGAAGTTGCGAGGAAGAAACTGGCTGAACGCGTCCAGCATTACGGCGAGTCTTATACCTTGTACATTGAGGACGTTCTTGCGCTTTGCCGCCGTATCGACGATGCCATGCCAGAAACTGATCGCGTACGACATCTTCTGAAGGGTATAGGACCTACCGCTTTCAATGCCCTCACCGCGAACATCCCTTCGACGGTATCGGACGTCATCTCTGTGTGCCAGCGGCTTGATGCCCTACAATCCATCCGCCTGCGACCCGACTTTTGCGAAAACCCCTTGGCCAACAGTATGGAGCTCCGATCCATCATTCGAGCCATAATCCGTGAGGAATTGCAAGCCTACGGCTCACCACCTTGCAACAACGCTCACGCACCACCCGCCTCCACTGATCTGCGAAGTATGATCAAAGAGGAAATGGCAGCCTTTCAGAGCGCCCACCATCCCACCGCTCCACCTTGCCCCCAACCGGCTTCGTACGCACACATCGCTGCAATGCAACCTTCACCGCCTCCAGTCACACCACCTGTGCCTGTTCACAACCATCTAGCACCTCTTGTTGCCCGAGCACCGAATCCGTCATACCATTCCGCCTGGCGTGCCCCACGGCCTGTCTGCTATTACTGCGGCTTTCGGGGACACATCTCCCGGGTTTGTCGACGCCGCCAGCAGGACGAACGTCGTGGTTATGCTGCTTTCGAACGTGACGAGCCATCTCGATTTTACCACCGTTACGCCGACAATGTTTTCACTCGCCGATCGCCATCGCCGGCCGACTTTTCGAACACGACCATCAATACACGTACCTCCAGACGACGTTCCCCATCGCCACTCCGGCGCTCTGTTTCGCCGCTTCGGCCTGTCTCTCAACTCCCTGTCCAGCGATCGGAAAACTAAACAGTGCAGTTTTTGGAGGGAAAACTGCATCGCCGCGAAATGCCTCAAGTCCTCCTGAACGACCGTCAAACATGTTATTGGTGATTGTGCAAGGTGTGCGGGTTTGGGCTTTGATAGACACGGGAGCAACGATTTCTGTTATGCGTGCGGACTTGTGTTCTCGTTTGCGGAAAGTGAAGACGCCCTACCTTGGATCATCCTTGATTGGGGCCAATGGAGCAATCATTCGACCATTGGCTCAATGTACAGCACGCGTCTTCATTGACGGTATCCGTCATCACATCACTTTCGCAGTTTTAATTTCCTGTGCTCATGAACTCATTTTAGGCTGGGACTTTCTCTCGTCAGCGTCTGCTTTAATTTCTTGCCGCCAACGTGTACTTCAGATGACCGAGACCGATCATTGCAGCGAGCGTATCGATGAGACACGACTGCGTTTTTCCACAGCTGCCGATTCCGTACTGCCTCCAGGTCAGGAGCAACTGATCCCGATCACGTCTACGCATATTGCCAATGGTGACGTGTTTATCACCCCTTACGGCCGCTGTCTAGCTCGTGGCATTGTGTTCCCATCCAGCCTGGTGCGATTCAAAGAAAGTGCTGCGGTAATCGTCGGCCTGAACACCACCACTGAGACTATTCTCCTACCTCAAGGTTCTGCGGTGACCTGTTATGTGGATACACAACCGGCATCTTTCGTACCTCTTGACGCCTTGCAAGCTCATCCTCCACAGGACAAGCCTATTTCTTCATCCACCTTTGCTTCCGGGATAAACTCCGACCTTCCTGCTCCTCAGCGTGAGGCGTTGCTGAAATTGCTAGCAAAACATCAGGCCTCCTTCGACGCCAATGCTTCGTCACTCGGACTTGAAATAAAGCGGTTAAAGCCGACGCTTTATTACGCCAAAGGCAAGATGGCGCCGACGAAGAAGACGTCCGAGCCGATGACTGATGATGGTTATGTACAGATGAGGAAGATGAAGTCCAATTAATGCCTACAATATATATATATATATATATATATATATATATATATATATATATATATATATATATATATATATTGCTATTTACAGCCAGTTGATATTTGGAAATTCTTTGCCACCCAATCTAAAGTCGGCAGTGAACCTGGCGCCCACGTCTGTCCGTGTCTACGCTTCGTCCCCGTCTTCTTTGCGCCATACCAGTTTTCCCTCAAGTAATGAACCAACTAGCTCAGCAACAAGCCCTGTTGAACCTGTATATGCTTTCAAAAAAGTTTTACAATTCTTCCTTCTGTCATTTTATTCCATTCTATTATACCTTTTATGTCCTTTTCAGGTTGTCACAGTTATTGTAAAATTACTTTTTCTTGATCCATTTATGGCTGTTAAGCTTAGTGTTTGCTGTTGTTGTTTACCACTTTGTCATTAATCTTTCTTACATATGCCTATGCATTCTCTATACCATGGATTTTTCACCATAGGTTCTCCTGCAATCTTCGTGTGATTGTTGCCCAGTCTGTAAAATGATTCCCGGCAGATGGTGCAGCGCTATTTCGCTAAAAAGAAAAAAAAACGTGGTTGATGCCCCCGTCATAAAAATCGGTATAAGATGAAAACAAAACGTCTCTTTACAGAAGTAGGTTATTGTTCACTGTATATTGATATGAGAGAACTTGCACAATGTCTATTGGTGGTTCGCAGCTATAGCACCGTTTAACGTGGATGCACCCACGTGGATGGTTTGTGGCACATGTCCATCCCGACGAGTAACAAACCTTTGTGGTAGGTGTAGTAGTTTACGGTGAGAGCATAATCGGAGAAAGCGGTTTGACAGCCACAACAGCGTCGCTGATTGGACGCTGAACGTGAGCTGAGGTGGCCATCCCTTTAGAGAATTATTGAACTTCACGTCGGGGCTAGAGGAAAACACAACGCGCGTCGGATCTTCCCTCTAGCCCGGCCGTGACATTTCTCGGGGCGAGCGTAAGCGGGGAACGTGGTGTTTTATTTATTTATTTATTTATTTATTTATTTATTTATTTATTTATTTATCATAGTACCCACAGCACCCGAGGGCATTACAGCGGGGGGGGGGGGGACACAATATTCGATACAGAATACAAATTCCAACACTTCAACATTGCAATGAACGCAATTCACCGTCAACTTACGTAGTGCTACATGGGATCTAAACAATATAAATCGGGTTCATAGTACAGTTTACACAACTGCGCAAGTACACTACTAGAGACCCAGCAGTGAACTTGAAGATACTTCCTGTGAAGTAATTTCTGCTACTTCAGGAGACAACCTATTCCACTGCTTTATTTTGTTTTTTGCGCGCGTTTCGACACTCAGTGTTCCACCATGGCACACGTCGTTTGCCGGGCAGTCCAGCTGTTTGTGGGATAGACTTCACTGCGGCATCAATCAAAAAAGCTGTAAAGCTGTAAAGCATGGAGGCTGCTCCGGGACTCGCCGACAGCCGAGAATCTGGACAGTTTTAAAAACATAAAGTCACAAGGCAGGAGAACTCGCCGACAGGCAAGAAGACAAAGTTGGCAGAAATTTTTATCGGGAATTAACTCATATACACAGGAGGCTAAAGTCTGGAAGATGGTTAGTAGGGTAGCAGGCCGACAAGCGCATTCACTTCCCCTAGTAAACACACAAGGTGACAGCTTGGAAGACCAGGCGAACTTCCTAGGTGCACACTTCGAACAGGTGTCGAGCTCGTCACACTACACGGAAGCTTTCCAACGACACAAAGCAAAAATCGAACAACAGAAACTACAGCGCAAATCCACAAAACACGAGGAAGCATACAATGAACCTTTCGGCTTAGCTGAGCTACAGGCATCGCTGAACTCATGCAATAAATCCGCCCCAGGTTCCGACCGTGTTGTATATGAAATGTTGAAACACCTGCCTTCTGAAACCCAGAAAACCCTCCTTTCCCTGTACAATGCTGTTTGGTTTTCCGGCGAGATCCCCTCGGCCTGGAAAGAAGCCATCATAATTCCGATTCTGAAGCAGGGTAAGGACCCATCCTCAGTATCTAGTTACAGGCCAATAGCCCTAACAAGTTGTCTGTGCAAGGTTTTTGAAAAAATGATAAATCGGCGGCTTCTACATTTCCTCGAAGCCAGCAACTCACTTGACCCATACCAGTGCGGTTTTCGAGAGGGTAGATCTACCTCTGACCACCTTATCCGTATCGAGGCACAAATTCGCGACGCTTTTGTTCACAAGCAATTCTTCCTTTCGGTGTTCCTCGATATGGAAAAGGCCTACGACACCACATGGCGATTTGGAATATTAAGAGACCTATCCCACTTAGGTGTCCGAGGAAAGATGTTGACCATAATCGAAAGCTATTTGTCCAATCGCACGTTCCGTGTTCGAGTGGGTAATGTCTTGTCCCGAATATTTGTCCAGGAAACTGGAGTGCCGCAAGGTGGTGTTCTGAGTTGCACACTTTTTATTATAAAAATGAATTCCCTACGTCTGTGTATTCCACAGAATATGTTTTATTGCACATATGTTGACGACGTGCAGATCGGTTATAAATCTTGCAACCTTTCAATGTGCGAGCGGCAGGTGCAACTTGGTTTAAACAAGGTAACCAAATGGGCAGACGAGAACGGGTTCAGCCTTAACCCGCAAAAAAGTACTTGCGTATTATTCTCAAGAAAGAGAGGCCTACATCCCGATCCAGACATTGATCTGCATGGTCAGCGGCTACCTGTGAAAACGGAGCATAAATTCCTCGGCGTAATTCTAGACACGAAACTAAGCTTCATATCACACATAAAGTATGTAAAGAACAAGTGCATAAAAACCATGAACATTCTAAAGGTACTGTCACGCACTACGTGGGGTTGTGACAAGAAGTGTCTGATGAATCTTTATAAAAGCCTCATACGCACGCGCCTAGATTATGGGGCGATAATATATCAGTCTGCGACAGCAAGCGCGTTGAAGATGCTTGACCCTGTCCACCACTCGGGCATTCGTATTTCTACGGGTGCTTTTCGCACCAGCCCCGTGGAAAGCCTCTACGTCGAATCGAACGAGTGGTCGCTCCACCTGCGGCGATCTTACATGTCGTTTCTATACTATCTCAAAGTGAACGCAGACAACGAACACCCCTCACACCCCACAATTAATGATATATCTAGTTCTGCCCTTTTCGACCACCGTCCTTCGATGCGACAGCCCTACTCACTTCGTGTGAGGGGCTTAGCTCAGGAAACGGGTGTGCCACTTTCCGAACACTGTCTATTGGCTCCCGCTGCACAACTACCACCGTGGCGGTGGCAGCTTATAGACTGCGATCTTTCTTTCATGGAAGTAACGAAACACGCGCCTATTGCACATATCCGTACATACTTCCTTGAACTACAACACAAATACACTTGTGCAGAATTCTTTACAGACGCCTCAAAGTCCAATATTTCTGTGTCTTACGCAGCCGTCGGGCCATCCTTTACGGATTCCGGTATTCTACACCCTGAATCAAGTATCTTCACGGCAGAAGCTTACGCGATACTTGCGGCCGTTAAACACATTCAACAATTAAAACTACAAAAGGCAGTGATTTACACAGATTCTCTAAGCGTGGTAAAAGCCTTAAAAACTCTGAAAAGACACAAAAACCCCGTCTTTGTCTCGCTGTATTCTCTTTTAAGCACGATATACGCACTCGAACAACATGCCGTAGTGTGCTGGGTGCCAGGGCACCGCGAGATTCAAGGCAACGTGTTGGCGGACCAGCTAGCAGCATCCGCCCACGTAAACAGTCACAATACATCCTTAGCTATTCCCCCACTAGACCTAAAACACTTCCTGAAAAGAAAGCTCAGAGCCTTTTGGCAGACCACATGGGATATGCATACACGAAATAAGCTACACGTTGTCAAACCGCATCTCGGTAACTGGCCGCCAGTATCAAAATCACGCCACACAGAAGTTACACTCTGCAGACTTAGGATCGGTCACACATACAGTACACACACACACCTTCTGTCCGGTGGCGAGCCACCTTTGTGTGATAGATGTGGTCAGCCACTCACTGTCCTTCACGTCCTCATTCAGTGCAAGGAACTCGATGCTATCAGAAAAAAGCACTTTTTATTACCCTACCGGCAGCAATTTTCATTTCATCCTTCAATGTTCATCGGTAGGGACCCGTTTTTTACATATCAGCAGTGTTGTAGGCGTTACTGAAAAAAAGTAACTAAATACGTTACTCGTTACACCATAAAAAAAGGAACGCGTTACCGCCCTACGTTACCTACAAAAAAATGTAACGCGTTACCGTTACCGTTACCGAAAAAAAGTAACGGACGTTACCTCTGCCGTTACTCCGCAATCATAAATTTTAATCAATGTGCCTTTGCTGCAAGGAACCCGGATTAGGAATTTTTTTAAATAACAAATTTACGTTTCACATAAAACTTAGAACCCAAACAACGAGTGTACCCAAAATGCTGCTTTAAAGGTACCGACAACTGGCCAGAACGGGTGATTAGATCCTGGTGGAAATGAAAAGGCCGTGAATTATAGTGACAGATTCCAGAAAACTTTTCGCGATCTGAGTAGGATTTATATTTTTAAATCGCGTTTAAAAGTAACAAAAACCGGTATGTCGCGCAGCCTAGCGCGAGCGCCATGAACCAGACGTATGCAGTCTTAAGCACTTTGTTGTACTTAGTCTAATGCTTTTACACGCACCGGAACGAGGGCTGAAAATTTGAATATGTATGTTATTCTCAATTCTCGTTTGTTTCTAAGGTAAAAGAAGTGAAGCATGAGATGCGGCGCTGCTTTCGTGACTTCCAGTGAAACGGAGGCTGCGGCGCATGCGCGCGGCGTCCGGCGGCGTTTCCCGCGTAGCTCGACTCTCGTCTGCTCTCGTCGTATCGGACTTCTGAAGAGTAGCACGCGAGTTTGCGCTGCTGCTCGCAAAATGCCATCGACTTACTGTTCTGTTGAGGATTGCTACCACTTCATGAACAGCACTGCTGGTGTATCCTACCACTTGTTTCGTTTTCGAAGGCTTAGCTTGGCTTGGCTTGGCTTGACTAAAATGTGATAAAGCGACCTGTGTACGGCCAAAGTACTTCTATAAGAAGCCCCAGAAAAACGCTATAACTATTGTAAAATAATTTAATAGGCTAGAAAGCAGTAGTCGCGGCACCGCAGGCTTTGCAAACGTAACATTGCCTTGTTATACTTAGGGCATAACTTGTCGCCGCTGCTGGCGTATAATCGCTATCGCGCTCACCTCTCACTGTTTGCAGCATGTGATATTAAGACTGCATAATCGCTGCAGATCGAAAAACTCTGATTACAAATGTTTTACGGCGTTCTCCGCGTTACCAATGCGTGATTAGAAGCTCTGACCGGTAAGCTTCCCGTTGCACTCAAGAAAACGGGTACCACAAAAGTTGGTTGTCGGTCCCTTTAACGAGAATTATTTGCACAAATGTACCGGACTTTACCTACGTTATAGTGGCTTAAAGTTCCCCGTAGAATTGCATGTGATGGCTTCTGACTGGCACATGGTGAAGCCGTTTTTCTCAATGTGACAATATACACAGTATGAGATTCAATTAATAAAGCTATCCGCAAAGAAAGCATCACTGAACTTTCAATAAGTTTACAGTAATTCTGACGGCGTGCTTCTACTAGCAAAATAGATGCGCAAATTTTCTAGTAATAAAAGAATGATTTAATAGCCTAGTCACTGAAAAAAATATCTGAGAATATACATTTTTTGTTCACTTTAACCTATACAACCTGTTAACCTGTATAGAGTGTTTAAGATCAGCCTCGTTCGCTCAGGAGTTCAATAACCAGAAACTTAACTGTAGTTGCAGATAGAAAGAAGCAGTATTCATTTTCAAAACAAAGTTGATAAGCCTTATCAACGTTGTAGCAACTATTATGTAGCAACTATAAAAAATGTCGCATATTTAGACACTTCAAAAATAGTTTCCTTCGGTCTACAAGTTCCAAACAATGTTACTTTACTCTTTGTTGCGCATACGTGTCATACACAAAATGTCTTTGTAACGGTAATATTTGCGTTTTTCATCACTGTGAACGTTCGAGAACGACAGGTAATAAAATCGGTCCCTCTGTATTGAATATGTTCGCTATTTTTTGCTCGTAAATTATGCAGCTAATAATAAAACTAGGTTCCTCTTCAGGCTACTGGGTGGCATGTGCATAAAATACAAAATACTCAATTAAATCTAAAACATCCATTTTCGGATCCGTGACGATCTCTCGTGGAATCACCCGTTTGCGATAAACACCTGCCTGTAACCGTGGTTAGCCGTAACCGTAGTTAGCTTAACCGCGATTAAAGCTGTTCGTGTGACAGCGGTATTCATGGGTTTTGGTTGAAACAGAGCGACGCCAACCAAGGTTACAAGAAAAAGTTTTGCGTCCCACTCGTTTTCTTTTTGCGGGTCTTCTTCCTGCCGTGGGGTCACGCCTATTCTCCATGATGTCCGTTGAGGCAGACTCTTGATCGGCAGAGCACCTGTAGACCGGTTGACGATACCAGTTGTCGCCTGGATGGGTCAGGATTCCACAAAAAGCCGCTTATAGTAATTGGCTTCTAAGTCAACGACGCGGGACTTGTTAAATTCGATGCGCTGGTCTTTCACCACGCTGTGCCCAGCGAGTTTACTACTTTGTCACCCGTGAACGTCCTATTTATGTTGCCTCTCGGGGAAGTTCTTTGTTTCCCCCGCGTACGAAGCCTCACGATCAGCACATGGTATGGGGTATAAACTAGCCCATGCGCTTTTTTCTTCGGGCGGCCTGTCTCTTGGGCACGAAAAGGCACAGGTGCCAGCAATCCACCTGTTACAATCCACTTCCACGAAAAACATATCCGTACAGTAAGACTTAGGTCTGGGCGAGTTGGTTCATAGCAATGGGAAGGCACAGCGCAACTGAGACAATGGACAAGGACACACAACACAAACAGGCGCTGACTTACAACTGGATTTATTTTGCAACCAAGTGCCTTATAAATGCGCTTAAACTTGATAAATGACACATCGGTAGTCAAACAGAAATGATCAGTTTTTTTTTTTCTCTCTTTTGGTTTATCAACCGCGATATACTAACAACCTGATTTTTTCTCTTTCCAAGAGCCAATTGACCAACATAGGAAGCAAACAAGCCCCAGAAATGGACACTTATCAACACATGGCTAGCAGCAATATCACAATGCTCACAATGGTACAATTATTAGGTTGAAAGTCGTCTACAGAAAGTCGTCTACAAACCTACAAAATATGTAGGTTTGTAGACGACTTTCTGGTGATCTTGAAAGATGTACAGAGTTCCGAATTTCAAGATGTCGTCCACAATATTATCCAGGTCTTCTCTTCCAACGGAAGTGGGCTTAACTTTACATGGGAGACCCCTGAAGACCACAAATTGCAGTTCCTTGACCTGAAGTTGTTATTTAGAAACGACCATATATGTTGGCAGTACAGTCCTAGGTCTCAGAAAGGGTTACTTCCTTTCAACAGTGCGCATTCCAAACTCGTCAAAAGAGGAATCGCAATGAATTGCCTTCATTCCGCCTTAAAGAAGACGTGTGTGCACCTGTTGAATGAAAGCTTCGACACTCAGGTGGCGAGGTTGGAAGAAGCCGGGTATCCGTCGGCGCTCATCACCGCAGTTTCAGAGGCATTGCTTCGAAGGATTAAGTGTCCGAGCACAAAAGCTAGCCAAGGCAAGCGAAAGCAGCCGATACATGTCATTCCATATATCCATAAACTGTCACACAACATTAAGAAGATTGCCTCGAGGCACGATGTTCAAATTGTGTTTTCTGCACCATGCAAATTGTCAAAAATATGTACAATGACAAGAAAGGATGAGCTGCCACAGTGCACAACACACCATAGGAACAGATTTACAGTGTGTGGCAAATGTTGTCTATGAGATTCCCTTGAGCTGCGGTCGCCGATACATCGGCCAAACAGGAAGGTGCTTCAATGAGCGCGCTAAGGAGCATAACCTAAATGTTCGAAATAAATCCGGAGGCTTTTTAGCGGAGCACTGCAGGAGGTGTTGTTGCTCGCCGGCTTTTTCCGCTACAAAGTTTTTAAAGAAATCAAGTGACAGGACGGAGCGGGAAATTATTTAAGCTTCCTTTATTAACAGATCCTCTGACAACTGCGTAAGCAGGGCTTCCGTTTTACTGAGTGACGCCGAGATTCAGTATCTTGATGGTTTTATTTAGCCTCTACAGTGTTTCACCAATGCATATGTTCATACTTTCACCCGTTTTTTTTCTTTTTTCTTCTTCTTGCGCCAGCGGGTTAAATAATTGTACCATTTTGAGCATTGTGATATTGCTGCTAGCCATGTGTTGATAAGTGTCCATTTCTGGGGTTTGTTTGCTTCCTATGTTGGTCAATTGGCTCTTGGAAAGAGAAAAAAATCAGGTTGTTAGTATATCGCGGTTGATAAACCAAAAGAGAGAAAAAAAATAACTGATCATTTCTGTTTGACTACCGATGTGTCCTTTATCAAGTTTAAGCGCATTTATAAGGCACTTGGTTGCAAAATAAATCCAGTTGTAAGTCAGCGCCCGTTTGTGTTGTGTGTTCTTGTCCATTGTCTCAGTTGCGCTGTGCCTTCCCATTGATATCCGTACAGTTTCTCATACCGGGTTCCGCGGCTTTTTTCAAGCTTTGAGTGACGATGGCCCGACTTTTTCCAAAGGTAGTCGGCGTTTTCCACAAACAAAAGTGATTCCGCCCGCACGTTCTTTGTTAATGCCTGGCAGGCCGACAGCATTCCGAGGCTGCGACAAAAGAATTCTTCGTAGCGAGCTCTGGGAAAAAGGCACCTACAGGATGAAAATGTAACGAGTAACGTGACACCTCACGTTACCGAAAAATGTGAACGGAAGTACGTTACCCGTTACAGTTCCGAAATAGTAACGAGTACGTTACTAAGTTACCGAAAAAAAGTAACGCGTTACCGGTAACGCCGTTACTTGTAACGCGTTACCGACAACACTGCATATCAGTCACTGTCTGCTTTTTTAAACGACGTACAGAGTTTTCATGTCATATATCAAGGTGATCCGTAGCACGGCCTCTAAACAGAGGTCGCTGCTGCGGTGAATACGTTAAAGACAGCACTTGCCTCGCGGCCCTTGGACTCAAGGGCATTGTTGAGGCATTCGTGCTGATGTCATATCTTCATAGTCTTATTCTTGCGACCACTTGCCATTCATTCCACTACACATATTTCATGTCACTGTCATGATTTTAATATATATATATATACATACATATATATTATATATATATATATATATATATATATATATATATATATAATATATATATATATATATATATATATATATATATATATATATATATATATTATATATATATATGTTTTACCCGCCTTTAGCGCGAGGAATTTTAAGGCCCCTTTACAGCTACTTACCGCAACCATTGCTCACATCCTTTGTCTCATGAACTGGCGCTCTTTGGCCATCAATTGGCCCTTGCGCCATTAAACACCACATATCATCATCATCAACCTATTCCACTGCCTTATCGTCCTGGGAAAAAATGGAATTTTTGATGCGTCAGTCCGGCAGCTTATTTCTTTTATCTTATTGGCATGATCTAGTCGCTGCGAAACGTAATCCGGTTTGTGAAAGTATCGCGAGGGGTCCAGACCTGTTCGGTTATGAAATACGTTGTGAAAAAGTTTCAACCTCAGACATTCCCTTCGTTTGTGTAGAAGTTCCCAACCAAGCCTTTCGTTTGCTTTTGAAACACTGAAATTTCTGGTGTAATCAGAGCAGACAAACCGAATAGCCAGGTTCTGAATTCTTTCTAAATTGGACACGTCAACTGCCTTCCACGGATCCCACACAGCACAAGCGTAATCTAAGATAGATCGAACGTTAGACATGTATAGTTAAGTCTTGGCCTCAAATGGTAACTTTGTTTCCATTTCTGCGCAGGAAACCTAGCACCAGGCGAGGCAGGCGCGCGTTGCAGACCTATTTTTCATATGGATGGATGCTATGAGGGAGGCCGAGGCTTGGGCTAAGGTTGCCAACTCGCGGTGTGTTAAAGCGTTGACAAAATTGCACTTCTCTTATTAGAAACGCGCTGAATGGGACGGACGCGTAGCAACGACGCATTGCAGGAGTTAATCGCGGAGGCCACAATCATAGTGCATTACTTCACTTTACGACTCCCAAACCGCGGCACCACCCCGCCGACCAAAAACACTGTGAGAGGAAAGTGTGAAATACAAAAAGGCGCGTTTGTAAAGGCTCCAGCGTGTGTGACCGTGGCGCAGTGGATAGTATGCCCAGCATCCGTTCGCGCAGACTGAGAGGTCGTGGATTCGACTCCCGTTGATGGAACTTTTTTCTTTGCCATCTGAGCGTGTGCTTTTTTTCTGATGTCATTTCCGGGACGGAAATACGCCACTGAAGTCTTGGTGGAACCCGGCATAAAACACTATCGTGTTAAAAAATGAAATAGCAAGCTTGAAGGAGGGAGGGCATCAAGGCCACTACGAGGAACTGTGTAAAGTCTTTCCGAGCCAGTTGTTACGGCACCTACTGGTGAACTAGGACAGAGATCTGAATGCAACTGTGGAGTTGTTAAACTCGCCTACAGACCTCTGTCAGGTGATGCGATTTCAAAGCTCTTGAAAGAGATGATTTTCCGTGGCTTCACGTTGTATAAACAAAGAAAATAACGCTTGGCCCTCCTTGATATACATTTTTTTTCATAACTGCAATTACTGTATCCAAACTGCAACGTGGCTGAATGTGCGATACGTTATAAACTGCTATCTCATTTTCCTAGAAAGCCGGAAGGAATCTATAAAATATATTTATCCAAACCTATCATTATGCAGTGTGCGTTCGTTAGAAGCTAAATTTTGTTTTTTTTCCTTTTTTGTGTTTTTGTTTCACCACCAAACAAGCACATCAAACGATGCGAGGCAAGCAGAGTCAGCAAAAGCGCGCGCAGGATAAGGAGTATTGCTGCTTCATAAAGACTCACCAGTTTCCTTGAACAGTGATCGTATGGCTCGAAACCAGATGGAAAAGGTGCGCCGTTTGTACACATGTGAGCCCATATAGTGGCCCAATACCGCATTCCTGGGTACTGACAGTCTTGCAGGCAGCGTTTAGATTTCATTTGATATTTTGGAAACAGAATGCGCAACTCTCGCCTCTGTAAAATGTAACGACGAAGCGTGGCCACTGCGCGAAGCATATTCAGTCAAAGGAGTGCTCCCACCCACGTGCTGCTGTCCCGTGGCGGTAGTGCCCCTGCGGTGGCGCGGAGAACTAGGCTGCTCACTCCGGTTTCGGGCAACGTGGCAGGCAGCACATCGTGCGTTTCCATCAAGCGGCCGTGCTGTCAGTAAAGGCCGTCGCCTTCGGAGCATGAAGGCATGAGTTCAAATCCCAGCACCAAAAAAAAAGCTCTCTTGTTTTATGCATTTATCTCTTTATGGCGATTATCATTTTAAATCTCGAAAGACATTATCTGTCTGACCAGCCGCTCGCGGCGCTGAAAGCAGTGCAGTAGTTCGACAGCTGGGCCATACGGGAGTGTCCGCTGTTTACGTAAGTATATTTCTCAACGGTTGAGGTGTCCACCGATAAGCGACGGTAGGCTAGCGATTTAGAATTCGATGGGAACGGGGCCCGATTACGCTATCGCGTTCTACTTTTAAAAGCGAAGCTCAAGCGTCCTCCAAATTTTCTTGCGCAAATAGGAAGGACGAATTCTGGTTTCGCCTAGCCATATACAGCTTCGTTGCAAAAAGAAAACGCTCATCCGCAAAATACAGCGCAGAATTTTAACAGGCAAGCTGTTGTAGGTGTCGGTAACTTGTGCTCCGTCTCTACGTAAAAAAGCTATCATCACCAAGAACCGCCACGCGTGCTCTTCATTCTCTTTACTGTGTTAAGCTCGTTAAGCTATCAATAATCGACACGCGCTCTCTTCATTGTCTCTACAGTGAAGCTGTTTAAGTTGTCGGTAATACCCCTGTCAGACTGCATGTTTTAATGTCATTCGAATGGAATGACATTCGCATCTAATGACATTATGCGGCTGCTACACAGTGATATTTAATGTCATTAGAGGCGAATGACTTAAGCAATCGAATGAGTTAGAAAAACACATTCGCTGTCGAAGTCGAACCGAATGTATAGTCTCTACACCAGAGACTACTTAAAATGTGTCATTTAATATTCTCAATTCGACACGCATTCGTGCAAACACGCTATTAATGTTGCTCTTTTTTAAAGGCGTCTGTGATTTTAACGAGCACAGGTGTACGGAAGGCTGTCGCAAGATGTATTTACTCTCCACCTCAGTGGCGTCTGGCCGCCGGCACTGTCGGCCATAATGTAAACAGACGCCTGTGTGCACGTGTATCTGCAGCGATGGAATGAACTCCACGAGCGCGCTGCACCGAGGTGAAGATGTTTGCTCTCATTAGGCTATGAGAAGACAATTGTGCGCAGTTTCGTTGAAAGCTGTTTTCCCGCGTGGACGCGTCCGAGACCGCGTTTTCAAAGCGAACAAACGCGGAACGCTCTGAGTTTCCGTCAAATATCTTCTTCTTGCTTATGCACGTTCCTTGCAACGCCATGTACAAAGCAACTAAATGTTTTACTTGGTGCAGCTTAGCGTCGTCGTTCAGCTGTACTACAGTGCCTTGAATAGCGGTGCTGCCATGTCAGCCATTCTATCGGCTGTGGCTATTGGCTAAGCGTCGTCTTGGCTTATGGTGGCCAGATATCCTGCGATATGAATTTTTATCTGTGTTTATCTAGCGATGCGACTTCCCACATGCCTTTTAAAATAAAGAAGTTCGCTTTCATGTAACTCTACATTTACCTTCCTCAACTTTTCCAGCCATTTTTTTTCTGAATTATCGACATTGATATCATGAACGAATGACATTACTTTTTCCTGTGTAGCACCGCCAGGGATCGAATGGCATTCGTTGCGCCGAATTACATTCGAACCTAATGACATTAACACCTCCAGTGTGACAGGGGTATAACCCCGTGGGGCATGCGCCACAGGAATTGGGCAATCCTCACTACCGAGTACAGAAGGGGCGAGCGTTAAAGCAAAACTCTGCTCGGCAAAGTGGAGCACGTGAAACACGCGAAGAAAAGAGATAGAAACAAGATAGAGAGAAAAATAAAGGGAATAAAGACAAAGGAATAGAAGGAAAGAAAAAAACATCGAACGAGAGAGAAAAAGATAGAAATAAAAAGATACGAAAAAGGGACGGAAACAAACACAGAGCAAGACAGGAAGAGAGAAATAGAGAGAAGCAAGGAAAGATTGAGAAAGACATGGAAAGAAAAGAAGAAGCGATAAATAGAGAGATAGAGAGAGAGAAAGAAAGGGAAGAAAAAGAAAGAAAGGTAGAAAGAGTCAGAAAGAGAAAGAAATATAGATAGAGAGCGAAATGAAGACATACAAAGAAACATATACAAAAGAGAGGTACAAGAAACAGAGAGAAAGAGAAAGGAAGATAATAAATAAAGTGAAAAATAAAGAGAAACAAGGAAGGCCACCCAGCTTCGCTCTTCCTTCAAGCTTGGCACCGCTATTGCGAAGCTGCCATAATTTTTTTTCTTTTTTTTCCTATTGCTGAGTCGTGTACTCCCACTGTGGCTCTCTGCTGGTCTGATTGCACGCTTCACCCCAAGGCGTATTTCTTGCGTAGTGGGCGTCGCTTGCTGGCTGTGACACATCACGCGTGATCACCCATGGTACAGGATAACGAAGCTTACCTCACACTTTATTCACTTGCTATGCGGCGCTAGCACATTATAAAAAAGCTGCAAATAAAAATACGTCGGGAAACATGAGTGCTGTGTTGCGGGCTGGTAGTCCCGGCGCAGCGGCAGGCGAAGACCGGCGCTGACCAACGCGACCGGTGGGGACGCCGGCCAGCCCGAACACGCTGTTTGGCGCGATGCCCCGAAGGAGAAGAAACGTCCGCACTCAACGAGTACTCTCCACAAACTCTCTTATTTACACGTCGCCTGGGTAAAACAGGAATGCCGGAGCGGCGCCCCCTGTCATTCGTACAATGCAATACTGAACCCAAACCGAAACACAACATGAGCTTGTGCAGAGGGCACGGAGGAAGACAAGTTTCAGCGCAGTCGCATTTTCAGCGCAGCTTAAGAAACTAGGGTCTTTAAAATTGCGTATCTTTGTATTTTCTATTAAAGGAACACACCTCCTAATACTTACCTAATGATGTTGAGCCTCAGATATGCGTAATATTTACTTTTTGATCGACAACGTTCACAAGTATGAACAGCCGTACCAGTTCAAGATGGGTGGGCGGTAAGCAAGTGGTTCAACTTTGGCCGGGTGGCTGAATCGGGTGACGTGCCGACAAACAGAAAGACAGAAAGACAGACCAAAATTTCTGCGTTTAAGTTCCCCAAGAAAGACTATCGTCTTTAAAAAGCTGATGGGGTGCTATGGAGGATGGCCCGAGTTTGGCGAAACTCGGGATCTTTCCGAGCTCTGGCGACACCCCCTTTTGAACGAGCTAACAGTACGAGAAGGTGAAATCCATCCCTCAGCACGCGCTCCGTTTCATTGGTACGATGGAACGCGGCTTCACGTGAAGGGCGTTCGAGAAGGTTGGGTGGTGTCGTCAAACTAGAGGCAGCTTCTTTCATTTGTTTGTCGTTCCACTGAGTGCAGAAGTGCACCCATGCGAGAAAAGTGGCAGAAAGTTCTACTAACTATATTTTTTATGTGTGCGCGGGCCGATTGAATTCATTTTCAAGCGTTTAATGTCTCCACTAAGTGTCCTTTAGAGTAATCAGCACCGTGGCCGCTGAGATTAGTTCCGACCGACTGCCTTACAACACCGCGGCTAGAGCTAATCGCCGACGCCACGTGTATAATCGCCATGGTCGGCCAGTACATTCTAGCGCGTTGCTCGGCCGACGCGCGCCCTCGTCGTTCTCTCCTTCATCGTCTGCTCGTTCCGAGAGCGCGTAGGCCCGGCTGATTAGCTAATTGGCTGGGCGGTATACCTAGCTAAGTCAAGACGTGCTATGACGAAGCTGATTAGGCCAAATCATGCAAAGGCCGAACTAACTAAGCCACGTTTTACTAAGACCATGCTGATGAAGTTGTGTAAAGCTAAGAACAAGGTAATTAAGATCATGCTGAACAACACGACGCTAATTAAGAGCGTGTAATTATAACCAAGATAATCAGTACCTTAATCACCAAGATCGTGTTAATTAGGAACGTGATCATTAGAATAATGCTAATTACCTCTGCACTATTCAGTATCTTGCAAATTAAAGCTTAGTAATTATTGCCGTGGTAATTAAGACAGTATCAATTAATGATAATTAACATGACGCTAATTAGAATCGTGTTTATTAGGGTTATGCTAACTACCTCTGTAATATTCAGGACCTTGCGAGTTAAGCCTAAGTAATTAATGGCGCGGTAATTAAGACATTGCAAATTAATGCGACTTAACACGACGCTAATTAGAAGCGTGTAATTAAAACCAAGATAATCAAGACCTTACTCAACGAGGTCGTGCTAATTAGTATTGTGCTAATTATTTCAGTGCTATTCAGGACCTTGCGAATTAAACCTGGGTAATTAATATTGTAGTAATTAAAACATCACCAATTAAGAAAGGACTATTCAATATCATGTTAGTTAAGACCTTCCTAATCAATAGCACCAGTAATGAGAACGAACTGACACGGTCATTACTCCGAAGCAGACCAAGCATGCTGAGTAGACGAGCCACGTAAAAAGCTGGAAGAAACTAGGTGATCACAGGCTCCTCCGATGGCCCCAGCGTTGCACAAGTAGTGCAAGCTGACCATATTATTTTATATCCAAAGAAGCTGCTGATTAGCGTCCACCGCATGACACACTTGACAGGCACACCGGCACTATTACAGTCACGAGTTGAGCTGGGGCCTTTTCAGAATCAACGAGTTTGTGCCCGATTTCGCGCGTCACTCATTTGGATTGACAGACGGCCGCGGCGAAGAGCGGTTCCGCCCACCACTTTTCCTCTTGCTGAGGAGCAGCGCTCACGCTGCAACACGAGCGAGCGGCCCGATTCATCTAATCGCACAGACTATGCACACACGCACGAAGAACTGAAGGTCATATCATCACGTGGCTACGATGTCTCGCATTCAATTTCACCGCTCTGACGACGTACCACTAACAGCTATGAAGCAAGCGCCCCTGGTGGGATATGCGGCGAGAAATATTACTATTTACTTGTTTGTGGAGACATTGTTTCTACCGATTCGCTACTACAGAAAAATCTTCAGACGTGTAATGTAAGTGTAGCAGTAACCCGTCCATTTATTTATCTGTAATATTCCAGAAAAGCGAAACGAGCTGCACCAGAGTACTATGTGTGCGCCCTTCTTGCCTTCGAGAGTGGAAATTTCCACGTTGCAGTTGGAACGAAAGAATTTTCCGAAAGAGGACAAACGCCACGAACACGCCTGTGGGAGGCGCGATGATCAGTTGGCAAAAAAATAGCGCGACAATCACGCTGACGTCGCTGCACTTTCAAAATGTTGACTGAGTGGCGGCGCTGACGCGTTCGCACGCGGTGTTCCTTTGAAAACCGCCGTAAATGCCGCACATGAGTTTGTGACGCCATTCTCGTTCTTGTAGCCGTTTTTATCAACGCTGCTATCGCGTGCTCCGCACTGTCTTCCTGTCATGACCGCCGTAATGCGAGCTCAGAGCAAACTCGTGTGCCCGAGAAGCTCGGGCGATCCTGCATAGCACCCATGGTATTCTCTTCTGTCAATGCACACCGCGACTAAATGCCTCGCAGTGTTCTTTTTCGCCTGTCAAAAGGTGTACAAAACAAGATATCTATCTCGTGCCCAAACAATGAAGTTCGGACGCGTCAAAGAGGCTGTAGGCGGCGTACAACCTCGATGAAAAACGCACTCTGAGCCCCTCATGCAAGTCGTGATCCTATACAGCATGTTATCCCACGCAAGCTTTCTTTGCGGTCCCACTTTCGTTGTTTCAGAGAGAAAGGCAGTGAGCTTTATATGGTAGACTAACCCTATTCAGTCCACTGTTCGCCTGCGGTTGCTGACAAAGCAAGGGGTGTCTATCGACGTGCTTCGCTTGGTATACAAAAGGCAGATTACCGGCATAGTTTGCCATCAATGTGATGTGCACCAGGTGCTGGCGTGGAGCACAATAGCGTACACTTGGCAAAAAAATAAAAGAAAGGACAGTACAGCCCGCTCCCGACCAGTGCTGACGCAGATGGGTGCATCAAGTGTACATCTACTCCCGTGCGCTTGGTTTACATTTTGCTTTTCCCCATCGTCTCAGACTTGTCACCTTAATTGTGCGCTGTAACTTAGTGCTTGATAAGGCTGCCTGCTGCATTCCACCAAAGGAAAAGCACCTCATTGGGTGTGGGGCTATGCCTGCCGTGACTGACCAAATATACGGGAAATGACTTCTTATGGAAGCACCTGTTTACTTGGTACTTTTTTAGAGCGGCTCGCGTGCGTGTTTTTAGCCCCGTAACAATGAAATAACTACAAATGTATTCACAACAAGAAGTCAGTTCAGCATTTTCAACGAACTCTGCAGCTTTTGCACAGGTGTTACGCCTTGAAGGCAGTATAATCAGCATAAGTTTAAGAAGCTTTACTTCTTGTTATAATGGCAGAGTAAAAATTCTTTCAAATATAAAATTTGAAAATGAACAAATGTGACAACGAACAGAACTTGTTTTACAGAAAATAATATCTTCTGGAATAAAGTACAGTTCAAACTGTGTCTTCGTGCCGAAGGTCGCGGGATTTAATTCCGGCCGCGGCGGCTGCATTTTCGATGGAGGCGAAAATGTTGCAGGCCCGTGTACTTAGACTCAAATGCACCTTAAAGAACCCCAGGTGGTCGAAATTTCCGGAGCCCTCCACTACGGCGTCTCTCATAATCATATCGTGGTTTTGGGACGTTAAACCCCACATATTTTTATTACGTGTCTTCATGCTACAACCGTTGTCAAACATCTAGCGTGAAGGCGTGCGCCGACACGAATCAATATGCTGCCGGCGGTGCACAGCGAGCAACTTACGAGTACGGTGAAAGAACCGAGCCTGCGAATCGGCTCGTCGTTGTAAGTATACATATATCTATATCACTCCGTAAGATGCCGCGGACAGCGGACGCCTATTTATCATTTGCGTGTAAAATAACGACGACGAAAGTTGCACAGGAGACGCACATTGTGATCGCCAGTGGTCATTTTAACGTTTAGCCTTACTCTTCGTAAAGGCCTAGCGACGTTGTCGGCAAGAAGCCGGCACCGACAGGGCACCTCGATGCTTCGCCGGCGTTCCTGCATAAGAGTCACTTCTATGTTTGTGTGTGCATAAGTGCATTTTACGGACTTCTTCACCAGCACTGCGAACGCTGGTTCGGCCGAAAAGATAGAGTGCCAGCTGATAATGAGAATTCGCTGACTGAATAATAATAATAATAATAATAATAATAATAATAATAATAATAATAATAATAATAATAATAATAATAATAATAATAATAATAATAATAATAATCAATCAATCATTTATTTATTTAACGTGCCCAGGAACAACCGTAAGGTCTTTGTGCAGGCGCACGC
Source organism: Rhipicephalus sanguineus (assembly GCF_013339695.2). Taxonomy (NCBI): domain Eukaryota; kingdom Metazoa; phylum Arthropoda; class Arachnida; order Ixodida; family Ixodidae; genus Rhipicephalus; species Rhipicephalus sanguineus. The sequence continues at coordinate 179,331,473 of NC_051180.1, read as the reverse complement.
AAAAAAAACAATAAAAATAAACTATACAATACAGACAGTCTTCAGAAATAAAAAGAGCAAATACACGTAGACAAAGAGAAATGAACACAAAAGGGGAGGAGTAAAATAAGACAACACGAGAAATATTGAAGGGGAATGAAAAATTAGATTGCATATATACAACTATGCGGAAAGGCGGAGAAGGGAAGACTTTGTACATTGTGCCATACTATGTCAAAACAGTACAAAGCTCGGATAAAAACAATGATTGTGGACTATGAAAAATGTCAAGATCAAGAAAATTAACATTATAGAGACTATGTATTCTGTGAACGGTAGAGTGTTGGAAGAAGCAGGCGGGTACATGAAACGGTCTGTTCTCTCTGGTTAACTTACGCGGAATTCGAAAATTAACACAATTGAGAAGTACAGGGCAGGATATGATACCGTGGACTAGCTTGTAAAGAAACAAGAGATCAGAACGATTTCGTCGGCAGTGAAGTGATGGCAATGATAATAATTCAGCAGTATTTGAATGAGATTTTTTAGCAAAGCGATGGTTATATATGCTAAGGAATAATAATAATAATAATAATAATAATAATAATAATAATAATAATAATAATAATAATAATAATAATAATAATAATAATAATAATAATAATCAATCAATCAATCAATCAATCAATGATTTATTTAACGTGCCCATGAACAACCGTAAGGCCTTTGTGCTGGCGCACGCAAAAAAAAACAATAAAAATAAAATATAATAATAATAATAATAATAATAATAATAATAATAATAATAATAATAATAATAATAATAATAATAATAATAATAATAATATCTGGGGTTGAACGTCCCAAAACCAAATTCGGTGACTGAAAGGGCGTTAAAGATAAGGCGGGTTCATATTAAGATTTGTGCTTCGGTGCTACCAATGAGCCCACGTCAGTTTACACGTACGTTGTAAATGCTTATCGTTTTATTACGCCGAATAGAAGCATCCCACCTGCTCAACATGGGAGGTCGAGATACTGTGCCTATATATATTCGTTGTTGTTTTCGGCTGTGCAGCGCAGGCGATTGGTGTATGCGGTGTTTAACATTGCACTAGTTGTGTGTATGTTTGTAAGTGCTTCGCAAGTGCTGCGTTCTTCAATGCTGGTTCAGTTGGAAATACCGTAAATTATACTGAAATAGCGGAGGGTCGCCATCTTTTCTTTTATTTTTTTCGATTAGTCCAGATGGTCAACAGTTAGTACCTCTGGAACATTCTACGAGGACCAATATTTAACCCATTAGCGCCCAGCGTACTTTACAAAGTACACTTCATTTTTTTGGAATAGAAAATACACTATCCAATATTCAAATTTGTTTGATTAGCATTTTTGACGCTAAAGGTTGCAGCAAGACACTCCAAATCGAACATATTGACTCAGGTCAAGTTTTTGTGTGCTACGAGTAGTTAAACTTTTGGAAAACGAGCGCCCGTCGAACGCATGTGACGACTACTACGTTTTCTCAATTAATTTAAGGTTTCACACTGCATATATTGAAAAAACCGATTGATTGTGCTTCAGAAAGAACAATATAATCGCGGCGAAGCGAAAGAATCAGCTGTAGTGCACAGTTTTGCTCTGAGGAGTAATCAAATGTTGGTGTACTTTTCGTAGTACACTGGGCCTTTGTGAGAGCTTACATGTGCATTGCATTGTAGGTTGCCTCCACGATCAAACCATGTATTTTCTTCGGAAGAATGCCGTTTTTACGGTCATTTGAGACTCGGGAGACTGCAACAGGTGCCGGCAGGGATATACTAGAGCCTCTTGGTGAAGTAATTGTCACTCCGAAACGGCTGAGGAGGAGGGGGAGGCGGCTGTGCGAATGAATGCCTTCTGCCTGATGGAACGAAAGAAATCTGGAAGACTGCTTCTGTTTTGATCTGGGAAACGAGTTTTTTTTTTCGTAAAGGGCAAAGACAACAGCATACTTGCTATGGCGATGAACTATGACATCAGTCGAGCCACTACGCTCTGTAAGCTGATTATCATCAACTCAAGAGAAAACATTAGCGTCATCACGAAACATCGTCAGCAGCTAGATAAATATTGGCATGGGAGAGATTCACCTCCACAATGCAGCTGCGTATAACTACAGAATTTTCATTCGTGGAAAAAGTAATGGAAGGCCCTATTTACACAGATCATCAACATTACTGCACTGAATGCATAGAGGATTTGCAAGCCTACTGGAGGTTAGCAGACCCTCGTCGACTGCTGTCATTCACTTGCATACTTGCAAGACACTACCTGTGCCGTGTACACAATAGAACTATCAAGAGGTCTTCCGTGTCCAGTGTGCCTGCCAGTCCCCTCCATCCTTATGGGTATTTTCACAAGAAGATTGAAAAATGGTTGAAGTGCACTGTCTGTGATAAATAGAAATGATGCTGCGAAAAGTATGGTGCAACCCTTTGCATGATGCGTCGCTGCCTCGACAAGTTGCATGTGCCAAAACAACTTTGGTATTAGTATGGCAAGGGCCAAGCATGTTTGCTATTCTTGTGCCCAGCCAGCTTGCATTGCTATCGCAAGAGCCCAGCGTACTTTCTAAAGTACAGTATCGTAACTTCTGAAGGAGTAGATGTAACTTTATGAAAATTGTCAGATGTTGTTGTCGACTGTAGCTAGATAAGTGCGCGAAATTTCAATTAAATTCAACAAATAGTTTCTATTTGGGCCTTAATGGGTTAAACCAACTGGATTAGGTGCAAGAGGGTAAATGTTAAACCGCTGTAGTTACTCCCGCAGTTGGTCCAAATTTGGTTCAAAATCTATGGCAGCCCATTTAGTCCCCTCAAGGACGAATGCCGTACACCATTTCAGTCCTTATTGGCTTAGAGTGTATCTATATCTAGCCGCCTACATCTTGGCGCTCTCGTGGTCGTCTCCTTAGCTTGGCAAATACCAAAAATGGTACAGAAGGACGTGAATATATGACGAACATGATTCGCAGGTCCCGACATGAATAACTTGGCTTCCCTGTCGCGGAACGTCATGAAATACTTTCTACCAATCACGTGCGGCACATACCCGCATACCGCGTCCCACAGGTGATTCTCAGTCTATATATACCAAGCCAGATTTTGGAAATCTTTATTCGGCTGTGTAACGGACCCTCTGTCAGAGAAAGTGTGGGACTTAGGGCAGCGGTGTTATCGATGGGTGAAATATCCCGATGGAAGCAAAGAATAAAAATCACGACTCGAGCTGGAATGGAACCCAGGAATTCTGCATGGCAGTCAAGTGTTTTACCACAAAGCCTCGCCACTACTTCAAGCTGCTTCGGAAAAATACGGTATGCAAGCATGCGAAGAAAACGGCGATTCGGGCAGTAGTCTCGCCTATCCGCTGTTAAATCAATGTAACAAATCTATGGCTCCTCAATCAAAAGTCTAGCATAGCGCGAATACGTCTACGACCGCTACGTATGATGTCCACATCATCGCCCCGTAGCGTGCACTTCTTGGCAATGAAATTGACGTCTCTGCTCTAGCGCGAATGCCGATGTTACGTCGGACCATGTGTCACCTATTGCATGCTAGTGAATCAGAGTGCCTGGTAAGCACACTGTATGCGCACTAGAGAATTTACACAGACACATCGGTCCAACTTGTAACGCATGGCTCATTGTGAAAAATCCGGCATATATATGCTGCTACAGCTACAGTGCTTCGCACGAAATTGGTTCCCACAATGCGTGGGATCAGTGGAATATTTTTCTTCTGTTTATTTCTACCAAAGGAGTTGCTTATGCTTAGGGAAACCGAGCTTTTCGCGAAAAACAAAACTATCATCCTCATTAACTACGCGCGCTGTCTTCATCCTCTTCATGTACGGCTTCACTCCCAGATCACGTGCGACGATTTGTCCGGCGTGAGATGCAATAGCTCGGATGGGTGAGGGAACGATAGAGAGAGAGAAAAAAAGTGAGAAAGAGATAAAATGAAATAAAGAGTAAGAAAGGAAACAAAGACAGAAAAGCTAGAACGACCGAAAGAAATACACAGGGTGTTAAAGGTAATCCCTTTCACTGGAATCATCGCGTTGTCTCTGGCCGACACCAGCCTTTCCACCGGGGAGGGGGGGTGATCGGGACACCTGCCTAATGTTTCTCTGAACGGTATTATGATCAGGCTAGTACTGCTCCTTGCTGAACCGGGCGGCACCGCTGAGAAGAAAGAGAGAGTGGCCGGTTCGGGGGTCTCGGCAGCCGAGCAGAACCGAGGGACGTTCGAACAATGAAGGACGAAGGATCCCTTTTTAGCTCCTTCACTCAGTTGTAAATATGCAAAATAAACTTCTTGTAACATTTAGAAACATTCGCGTCATCGAATTATTGATATCGAACATTTTTAACATGAAAGTGTTTTATGCCGGGGTCCACCACGCCTCCACTGACGCATTTCCGTCACGGATATGACGTTCTAAAATAAAAAAAAAACTAACATATGGCAAAAAAAACTATAAGAAAAAGTTCCGTCACCGGGAGACGAACATACGACCTCTCGATCACCAGCGCGCAGCGCGAAACGACTCCGCCACAGACGGCATGTTCTCTGCTATGCTAACGGCGAGCTATTTATGTACACCATTTGCCGGTGGCAGTACTCTGAGATCGTCGGTACAGCGTGTTTTCGTTATCACTAGCGAGATGTCGCGAAGGGCTCGAAGAGCGCGCTTTAAAGTCGACCCCCACGCGGATTAGCGCGCGCCTCGACAGGGCGTGGTCGCTCGTGCGGGCGCTTATCTCGTGATCTCGGTGGTTTGTGCGTCTTGCGCTCTGCCTGCAAGTTTCCGTTGAGAGCACGAAGGTCACCTCACTCACTGCAGCGGCCGCTTTTGCGAAAGGAGCGGGCTGCTCACTCAGAAATAAGTTACAAGTGTGACAGTTCGCGCTAATCCTGTGTACGTGTATCCTGTGTATGTATGTCCGCCCGTCCTTTCTGCTTGAGCAGCGCATTGCAAGTTTCGAGCGGCTTGCCGTTTTTCGCGTAACATTACAATTTGATGCTGTAGTAATCATTCCTTTGCGCTTGGGGCGAAGGAATGCACAACAAACGCTCAACTACGTCTGTGAAGAGACGTTTCACTTTCGTGTGATACCGATTCCTATGAGAGAGGGATCAGCCATGTTTTTTTTATAACACAGCGAGAGAAATAGACGGGTGTCCGTCAAAGCCTTGATTTCAAAGAGACAGTGCATATTGTTTATTGCTTCGTTATAAAATTAGATAGCTAGCACAGCAACCACAACCGACGTTGCACCGTCATTACGCCTGCATAGGGTATTTTCCCAAAGCAGTTTCAAGGCGTGGGTGGCTGTGTGGTAGAGTTCCTGACTGCCAAGTAGAATGCTTGGGTTCAACTCCTGCTGGGATCCTGATTTTTATTCTTTGTAGTCGTCGGCTCAACGCTGTCGATGGCGGTTTTTATTTACGCTCTGGCATTTACATTACCAATGTCTGTTACCAATGTGTGTCTTGCCGTTTCTAGGAAGATATAAACTGTCAATCAGTTGTGGCGCATACCCGCTTACCTTGGCCCAAGCTATACGGGTATGCGCCACATGTGTCTGGAGGAAACGGTTTGACGACGTCCGCGACAGGATTTTAGGAGCTTGCTCGCCAGGTTCTTAAGCTGGGGACAAGTCTAGCGCCGTAACCTGCATCCATCTATTCAAAGCGTCGTGGAACGCGAAGAGGAACGCTACGCGCGTGGTGTCTTTCCTCTAGCCTGGCCGTTAATTCTCACAGGGTGAGCGGCGAACGCAGTCGACAGCCAGGCGAGCGGCGGACAGCTATTAAAGACGATAGTCATTCTTGGGATACTTAAACGGAGAAATTTTGGTCTGTCTGTCTGTCTGTCCTTCTGTTTGTCGGCACGTCACTCGATTCAGCCACGCGGCCAAAGTTGAACCACTTTCCCAAGGGCCAGCCATCTTGAACGGCTGGCTAGGTTCATACTTTGTACATTGTCGATCAAAAAGCAAACGTTACGCATATCTGAAGCGCAACATCACTAGGTAAGTATTAGGTGGTGTGTTCCTTTAAAGGGCCCCTCACCAGGTTTGACAATTTTGAGCTAACGAGCGCAATGCATACGCTGGGCGTTCACGATCACGTCTGCCAAAATTTGCAACGCTACGCGCCGCGGAAATGGGTCAAATTTCAAGGTGAACGCTGCTTGCCCTTCCTCTCGCGGGCGCGCGCTTTAGAGAATGAGGGGATGACGTACATGAGAAAATGGCCCTACGTAGACGGTAGTGCTGTGACGTCGCTCCTCTACGCAGACGACTGTGCTCTGACGTCGCCAACAGTAGCACGTGACACTGCGATAATTATTTGACACGACAGTGTAGTTTGTGCAATTTGTTGCTTGAATAGATTAATAAAACTTGAGAGAAATAATGAGACACAAAAAGGGAATGTGTGCGTCTTTTTCATTTTTTTTTCGTGAATTGCCGCGAGATGCGGGGCAAATGTGCCTCCCTTTCCCATGCGTTCGTGTCCTCGCGGTTAGCGCATCGGGCAGACGCCAGCCCTGGAAACGAAAGTAATGTTGTGGCGCGTTCGAGCACTCATTATGCTCATTTATTCTACCGCGTCAAAGTTAACGATAATGCGGCACTGGCTCATGATACCGCCACTCTCGTGCCCGTACAAATGTCGCAACTTTCATGCCCGTCCCGCAGAAACGGGCAGTACACCACAGAGAACGCCGACAAAACGCCTACGGCCGCTACATAAAAAAAAAAAAAGGTAGCGGCCGTGCAACGCCGCTCGCGTGCTCGGGCACGTCATGCGCACGTGACCATGCATGCGCATGACGTGTTCATGCGTATGTGTCAAGTGAAGAGGGCAGCACGGGGCGAGTGGCAAGGGTTTGAAACTCGCCTCCTCGCATCATGGTTTCGCGCCGCTACAAATTATTGTTTTTGTCAGCTCGTAATGAACCGATTTGAAAAATTCTTGCGGCATACTGCTCTTCATTCGGCACGCAACAACTTCCAGCGTCGAACTAAAATTTGCTATGTGGCCTGGTGAGGGGCCCTTTAATAGCAAATGCATACATACGTAATTCTAAAGACGCTAGTTTCTTAAGCTGCGCTGAAAATGCGACTGCGCTGAAACTTGCCTTCCCCCGTGCCCTCTGCACGAGCTCATTGTTGTGTTTCGGTTTCGGTTCTGTATTGCACTGTACGAATGCCATGGGGCTCCGCTCCGGCATTCCTGTTTTACCCAGGCGACGTTTAAATAAAAGAGTGCGTGGAGAGTACTCGTTGAGTGCGGACGTTTCTTCTGCTTCGGCGCTTCGCGCCAAACCACGTGTTCGGGCTGGCTGGCGTCCCCGCCGGTCGCGTTGGTCACCGTCGGTCTTCGCCTGCTGCTGCACCGGGACTACCAGCCCCGCAACACAGCACTCATGTTTCCCGACGTATTGCCGGATGGCGTCCATATCTCACACAGCGCCTCTTTTATTGTCTTTAGACGACATGTGCAGCGAAGCACGCAGATACGCGGCCAATTTTTTAGGGCCACCTTGTCGTGCGCGTCTCGAGGGCAGTTTTCAAATTAAAAGAACATTAGGAGCGTTGCGTATGGAAGTGTCGACAATGGAGAATCAGACGCTCTTGAATATTTCTTATATACATACTTCATCAACGTGTATATAATTGTAAATTGTGTATATAGTTCACCAAAATTGTAAATTAATAAAACATTGTGTATATATGTATATACAACAACGTGTGTCCCGTCTTCATAGGTTGGTAGAGGACTTGTACGGAAGATTCACGGGTTTCCCGATTTTCTCCGGGCCAGCTCCTCAATCATCATTCACTTCGTGGATATGGTATGATGAATTTTATTCGGGTCCTCAAGATCAACCCTAAGTCGACGCAGGCGGCTCCCACGTTGAACTTCGTGGATATGGCGTGAGTTTTTTTGCGTTACTCATGGCGTGACCAGACAGTCATATTCGTCATAGCCACTTACCCTCCCATGCGATTTTTGATCTACACCAAGCTAAGGAGGCGATCACGAGAGCACGCAGACGTAGGCGGCTAGATAGATAGATAGATAGATAGATAGATAGATAGATAGATAGATAGATAGATAGATAGATAGATAATAGGATAGATAGATAGATAGATAGATAGATAGATAGATAGATAGATAGATAGATAGATAGATAGATAGATAGATAGATAGATAGATAGATAGATAGATAGATAGATAGATAGATAGATAGATAGATAGATAGATAGATAGATAGATAGATAGATAGATAGATAGATAGATAGATAGATAGATACGCTCAAAGTGCCTTGGGTTCGCTAAGAAATGCTTTACAATTAAAAATAGAGAGCAAGGCAGAAAGAGAGAGAATGAGAGAGAAAGAAGTAAAGCGAGAGAGAGATTTGCTTCAGTAATACGTTTTGGCAGCCTAGTTGGTTCAGTGCGATAAACTTTCGCACTGGAAGAGTACAGGAAGTAGTACAGGAAGAAGTACGTGTCATGTGACCAGGGCGTATTATACAGCATACCACTATCATGTGGGTCCGTTTACATATGGCAGACGGGACGATTCGTGAACTACAGAGCAAGGGAACAGGCGAACAATGTTCAGGCATGCGCATTCACAGGCCACATTTCAGCCCATTGTCGGAAACGTGGGTGCAACTTGCCAAGCACTCTTTGGCAGCGCTGAAGTGATGTCCAAAATGAAGGACAAGGACGCTCGTGTAATTAAAGAGGCATTCGTCATAAAAACGAAAGGCACGGCTTGTATCAGTGCCCCATCTGTGGTGCTGTCACATATAGAAACCCACTATCTTCATGACAAGTGCCCCACTCTATTTAATCTTGTCTAAATCTGTCTAATCCATGACTACCAGTTTTTAACTGTAGATAGCCGCACCTATATATTCTTCAGAGGGTTTCAATAAACGCCCGTTGTTAGTCAGCAGTGTCTTCGTGTTTATTTCATTCGTCCGTGCCTCTAATTTTTTGCCGCAACCACTCGATATGCAAGATCACCAGCTCGCCCAGTTGCAAACCATGCAAATGTTTCTGCCTAGTTCCCTGGGCCTTTCTGCGTGTTCTTCTAACCATCTGGATTCTACCACTCTGACCTTTGTAAGTGCCCCCGCGACATGCCGATCAAGATTAGTAGGAAGGGGCATCAAAAAGGATATACTCTTGGAAGAAGTGAAGCGGCTTTTCGGCGGTTTTCTTCCTTTGCAAGAGTACGGAAAAAGGTTTCTGAAAATCATTCGATCCGAGTTGGGGTACCAGGTACGTCTGCCCACTGATCCTATGAAAGTCCGGTATTCAGAGAGGTCCGCCTTTTTTGCGGCGCTGAGCACTCTGAAACATTCGACGGAATTTATGTGGAGCACCTGTTTCCTTTCTTTTCTCAAACAACGACTAAAAGAACGGACTAAGACAACCCCAGGAAAGTTTTCAGCGACGGTCATCGGGGATGTGAACGTTTCATGCACTACGCGGAACACCCTAGAGAGGGGACGGAAGTTCGCTGTCCCACTACGACTAGACGCGGTTGACGAGCTGTGCTTGCTCAGAAAAGTTGCTTCTAAGGGAAAGGAAGAGCAGAGCACGGGAGTGAATAGAGAAAGGCTGGCCTGCCTCTTAACTGAGAAAAACCACTCTGTCCGCTACCTCAGTTTCAGGAACGTGGTTCAGGAATTGCGAGCGAAGAAACTGAAGCTGTGTGCTTCGGAGAAGGAAAGGGGTTTCGTGCTCCTCGACCCGGATATACACCGGCAGAAAGCGCTTGCGGCGGTGACCAAGAAATTTCGTTCGGTGAAGCCGGACTACGTGAAATAAAGGAAGGCACTTGCGATCGAGGCGTTGAAAAGAGCGAATCTAGAATGGGTGAAAAACCGAGTACGAGATTTAAAAGCAAATGGCCTGAACGTGTTCTTCTCAGCAAATGCACACAAACTCGAAGTTCCCTTTCGTGCTATTGTCTGTGAGGAGGCAACATGGCAGGCTCATTTCTTGGTCTTTTTGGCAAAGCACCACAAGCAGGTTGACGTGTCAGACCCCTTCAGGGTAAAAGACTTGAATGAAGCTGTCTCGCTCATCAGGGACAAAGGGACCATCATATCCGTTCTCGATTGACATTCAGGACATGTACTACTCGATTTCACATGGTCAGCTTACGCCAGTTTTACGCAGCATGCTCGAAGATTGGAACGTCGTTCAGTTTCAGGACGCTGCCGGGATCACGGTGGACACTTCTGTAACTATTGAGCATATATCTAAATTCAACAGTTAGTTCCTATGAAGGAAGTATGTACGTACAAAAGAGTGGAATCTGCATTGGTTCTCGGGTGGCACGATACCTGTTGGAAATCTGCCTTGACACCTGCGACAGGAAGATTCAAGATTCCCTGGACCAGCGTCACGTGGTAGGAGTGTGTCGCCATGTAGATGACTGTCTTGCACTGTGCGCTGATGATTCAACAAAATCTAGATGTGACACCGAAAAAAAAAATCCTAAGAATATTCAATGAGGCCTGTCTGGACTTCGCCTTCACGGTCGAGACGCCTTCAGAAAACGGACTTAGGTTCTTGGACCTCGTCTTGACATTCGAGCCTCAAAATGTATGTTGGAGATATGAACCCAGGTCAAGCCAAAGCTTCCTCCCGTAAGATTCATGTCACTCAGAGAATGTCACCAGGCGAGTGGCATTCTAGTCTCTCTTAACGGCCTTGGGGAAGTCGTGCCTACGTCAAATGGGACACAGTTTCCAGCTTCAGGTCACAAGGCGAGAAGATGCTGGCTAATCAACCCACGTCATCAGAGCCGTGAGCTTTTTAGTACTCAGAAAAATGAAGGAGCACAAAAGAAAAAAAAACAAAGAAACTGAAGACCAGAGGCCACAGCGTCAAATAGAAGTTATTCCCTATGTACATGGTCTCAGCCACAACCTGAAGAAGAGAGCTAAGCCCGAAGGCATACAGGTAAGAATTGGAAATTTCAAGGGCTCGTTTTTCTTTGTTTGCACAATATTAATGAGCACTAACAGACAATAAAGCCAAGTAAAGTATAGGGGATGTTATTAGTAGTAAATGCAATGGAAATGTAAACATTTACATTACATTTACTACTAAAGGCATACAGGTGGTATGTTCTGCCCCACTGAAAGGACGTTTGATGTGCAGGCGCGTCAAGAATGACAAGGTGGAAACTCGATGCGAGGTGATGCACAGGAAAACGTACGTGCCATGTGACCAGAGCGTAGTATACAGCATACCGCTGTCATGTGGTTCCGTGTGCGTAGGGCAGACGGGACGCCGCTTGAACGACAAAGCAAGGGAGCACGCGAACAATGTTCAGGCATGCGCAATCACAGGCCACCTTTCAGCCAGGGCTGGGCAAAGATACCTTGAAATTGTGTCGCGATACGATACAAGATATTCGAAAGTATTTGAAATACAGATACAAGATACTTCCGGAATTATTCTGTCTGATTGGTTACTTCCCAATTGTATGTTAAGATACTTCGATGCATTTGTAAATTTGTTATTGTAGAACCGGGTGATTCCACGTATGATCGAACAAACGATGGCTGGTGGACCTCTTAAATTTATTTCGAAATTTTATATATTATTGCCTGATGAGTGGAAAGAAGAGATCCGCTATTTGTTTTGCCGCCAAAATTTTTTTCGAAGCAAAGGAAATCAATAATAACGCAGAGGTGGAGTGGAGCGCTCATCCGCTCTGCTGTTTTGGCCAACTTTCGTTACCAATTGAACAAAATATATTAAAGTTAGGTAGCTGGAATTTCTGTAAATAAATATATGCATATTTTTGCTTCTGCTCAGGTATTTTTAGTTTTTATGTGTGGTGTAAATGTTTTTATTAAAAAACCTCAAAATTGGCCCAGGAAACCTTATTTTTTTTTTACTTTGAAACTCTTTATCTGAAAAAAGTCTTCTAGCAGAGCGACGAAAATTCCGCATTACATTGCTTAGGTACTTATCTACCAAATTGCCGAATCTTATATTTATATAACTTTTCAGAAAAGAGATACTATCGGGCTAAGTTCAAGAAAAAAACCGAAAAATGGAAAGTTCAGATGATAATGAAAAAAAAAACCCATTTTTTATATTTTTTAAACTTAGTCCACTTTTTCTCCTCCACATAAGCTTTCACAATCATTGAAAACATATTGCATAATTTCGTTGCACTAATAGTTACGGCCGCACCAATGAGACCCTTAGGCAAGGATTGGCAATTCCGACTTCTTGCCCAGCAAGTGTATAAAATGCAGGCAGGATTAGATTTATTTTTATTAAAAGGCCAGCAGTACCCAAAAAGGTGTCGACGGCACTGAAGACGTTAATTTTGATATTATTTGGTCACTGCAGCGGCCACGAACGCGGGGCTACCAAGCAGGCACGCGCGCACCCGAGATGCTCGTTGTAAGAGGCGGCACACTGAGAGCTCGTTTTCGGGTCCTCAGATCGATTGAGTTCAAAACACAACACCTTTCGGGTGACTTGAAGGCACGTCCATTAGAGCTTTGCTATTCTATCCTCCCTCTGTTCGCATCGCAGCTGGGTGCTGATAATACGGCGTAGATGGAAGCAATATGAAAACTCTATAAGGGAGTTATGAGGGCGCGCTTCACGCACGCTGCTGCCAGAGAAACTGCGCTGCGCCAGTTGCGATCAGTGGAAAGCATGAATGTGGCGCTCCAGTGGCAAAGCAAAATATGGAATATCAAAGGCAACAAAAGCAAAACTATTGGTAACCGGTTGCACTTGCCTATCTTAGATGTCGGCAGCAGACGGCCTGAACTGGCCGCGCTTTCGGTCTGCTGTTCACACTTCATTCGACGCCAATAGTTCTTGCGCTTTGCTCTTACTATACTCCTCCTGTGCGTCTCATGGCGAGACTGTATAGCTCTAAATGAGTGTATTGCGGAGACTACCTTTCGAAGCACAAGAAGCTTGAAGGAGTACTGACACGAATTAAAAAAAAATTCGGATTGTTGCTCTAAATAAAAATACTGGTGTCGAGAAGCCTAAAACAACTATTGCGGTGCCTGGGAATGCATCGTATATATTTTAATTAGCGCCACCTTAAAACGATACTTTCGGTTTCGATATTGAGGTGGTGGCTTCTCAGTGACGTTTCATAGCAGTGTGAGGTCACGGGGTATACAGAAACTCGCGACGTACTAGCGGCAAATCCGTCATCTCCTCGCGGTGCACATAAGCAACGATGAGTGAATTGTCGTCCAGTGGCCCCGACCGTGATTTCTACGATTTATGCTGCATGCAGGAGGCAGGACTCGAAAACTCGGGGGAACTGTCTTGACTCGCCGGGATAGTCCTTGCAGTGGGGCTGGCTTGCAAATGCTCAGCGACAAAACCTTCAAAGTCAAATTAAAATATTTTAAACGTGTTCCCCGACTCCGGTGTATGGACAGCGTTTACACTGTATACCATCGAAACAAAAAGGTCCCTTTTGCGATCTCTCAAAATCGTGTCAGTACTCCTTTATTTATTGAAAAGAAGCCAAAATTTGCATAGTTACCTACCTAGACATCAATGCTTTGAAGGAACGTTTAACACCCGAAAGATCAGTGACTGTCAGTGAGACGGACTACTTGTGCTACTTGTGCTACGTGTGCTTTTGCTACGACTGCAATGAAAGATCATCACGGAACGCGCAGTTGAACGATGACACTCTTATGCGCCCCGAAAAAGAAATCGACGTCATTAACCAGATCACTGCGACTACCGGTGTGTCCTCTTTGAAACCTCCTGGCACAGCTAGATGTCGGTTCAGGCCAGCCTACATCATGAGAAAACAACTGAGGTGCAGAAGGTGGCAGATGGTGGTAGCCGAAAATGTTCGCTGCAAGATACGGCGGGCGTAAAGTTAAAGGAACACTAAAGAGCAATACGATTTTTCTCACATTTGTAAAGTACTCTTTCACGATGCCAAAAACGCCACGCTTGCTGCAAGAAGACGCTTAGCAAGCGAGAAAACGCGCAAAAAAAAAATGTGGGTGGCGACGCCACCTAGAAGTTTCCGCACCATTCGCCGTGACGTCACATATTTTGACGGTGACTACTAGGGACTACGTAGTTCCTAATCGATAACAATGAAGTGCATTCTCCTCTGAAGGGTCCATAGACTCAACATACTAAGTTTGGGGTAATTTTGTTGAGCCAATGGCGCCAAAATACGATAAATACACTTTAAAGTCCGTGAAGTCACGCGGAGAGATTACGGCTCGAAATTTAAAAATGAAACTTTGAAGTTGCTTTTCTCCTCTATTAATAAACCTATGATGGCGAAATTAACGACATTAGACTTCTCAGAGCACGATTTATCGATCTAAACGAATTGATTGTTCCTCTTTAGTGTCCCTTTAAGGTGATGCATCGGGAAATTCAGCTGAAGAAAAGTGCAGGTTCTGAGCGAACTGGGCCGAAAGCTCTCGGCAAGTTCATGCAGCAAGGACGGGACCCCAGGAACGCTGTCAAGTTCGCTCTCCTGCCATCCACACTAGTGAAAAATTATATTAAGAAGCTTATTTCTTAAGCATGGAAGCATCGGATCTTGAGACCTGCATGGTGCGCTGAGCCTTGCCTAAGGGTCTCATTGGAGGGGCCGTAACTATTAGTGCAGCAAAATTATGCAATATGTTTTCAAGGATTGTGAAAGCTGATGTAGAGGAGAATAAGTGGACAAAGTTTAAGGTTTTTTTTTTATTGTCGTCTGAAGTTTCCATTGTTCCGTGTTTTCTTGAACATGGCCCGATCGTATCTCTTTTATGAAAAGTTATATAAATATAAGATGCGGCAGTTTGGTAGGTATGTACGCGAAGAACGTAATACGGGATTTTCGTCGCTCTGCTACAAGATTTTTTTGAGATAAAGACCTTCAAAGAAAAGAAAATAAGGTTTCCTGGGCCAATTTTGAGGTTTTTTATAAAACCATCTACACTACACATAAAAACTAAAAATACCTGAGCAGAAGCAGAAACATGCATATATTAAAAGAAATTCCAGCTACCTAACTTTAATATGTTTTGTTCAATCGATAACTGGCCTTAACAACAGAGCGGATGAGCGCTCCACTCCACCTCTTCGTCATTATTGATTTCCTGTGCTTCGAAAAACATTTTGGTGGCAAAAGAAATTGCGGATCTCTTCTTTCCACTCATCAGGCAAAGTTTGAAATAAATTTCGCAAATAAAAGTTTGAAATAAATTTCGCAAATAATAGTTTGAAATAAATTTAAGAGGTCGACCAGCCATCGCTTGTTCGATCTTACGTGGAATCACTCAACTATATAATGAAGCAGCAAACCCCTGTTTACAAAAATGCTGGCTCCAAATTTACTTACCTGCGACGAATCTTCTTTAAATGTAACGAGATATCTGTTGGTATCCCAAAAGTTTTACCTTTCGTGCTCAAGCTATCCAAAAAACGGCAGGAAGGAGAAGGTGGAAGCTTGCGACAAAAAAAATCCGTAAAGACTGGGTGGGCGCTCTGCTGAGTTCCAGCCTTGAAGAAGACAAGTCAATCAATCAACCAATCAATCAAAATCTTTTATTTTCACCATTCCATACATAAGGAGAAAAAGGGAAAATTGGAGAAAAAAATGTGGGAATCGATGTAATGCGAAGCAGCCAGCGAAGAGCTGCATACATCGTCTAGTTTTTCATTGAGGCAAAGGAAGTCATTCATGTCGTGGCATCAAGTCCACTATATGACGCAAGTTTTTCATGAATGTATGCATGTACATTCTGGTATATGCCGTGCTAATGAAACGTATATTCTGGTATATATATATATATATATATATATATATATATATATATATATATATATATATATATATATATATATATATATATATATATATATATATATATATATATATATATATTATATATATATATATATATATATATATACGATGCGTGGTCTGCTTTTTACATTCGTCACGCACTTCTGTCATGCCACAACAACTTGGGTATATATCCAGTTAACAAAATGGCCGCGAGCCACCATGAGCGTGGCGTCTAAATCATGCCCTACATGGCATGCATGTCATGATTTGCATGTTACCACCTGTTATTTATGTTCCTCACACAGTCACGTCAGGCCATAGCAATTTTGGTGTATTTCAAGCTAGTGAAACTGCCGCCAGAGCCCCATGAGCATGGCACGTAAGTCATGGTGTACAAGACATGCATGTCACGATTTACATATTAACTCCTGTTATGTATGTTCGTCACACAGTCACGTCGCGCAATACCAATTTTGGTGTATATCAAGCTAGCGAAACGGCCACGAGCGCAACATGAGCATGGCACGCAAGTCATGCTGTACATGACATGCATGTCGTGATTTTCATGTTAACTCCTGTTATTTGTGTTCGTCACACAGTCCCGTCGCGAGGTACCAATTTTGGTGTACATCAAGCTAGCTAAACGGCCGCCAGCACACCATGTGCGTGGCACGTAAGTCATGCTGTACATGACATGCGTGTCATGATTTTGATGTGAACGCCTGTTATTTATGTTCGTCACACAGTCTCGTCGCGCAATACCAATTTAGGTGTATATCAAGCTAGGGAAACGTCCGCCAGAGCACCATGAGCGTGGCACATAAGTCATGCTGCACATGACATGCGTGTCATGATATTCAAATTAACTCCTGTTATTTATGTTCGTCACACAGTCACGTCACGCAATACCGATTTTGGTATATATCAAGCTAGCGAAACGACCGCCAGTGCCCCATGAGCTTGGCACGTAAGTCGTGCAGTACATGACATGCGTGTCATGATTTTGATGTTAACTCCTGTTATTTATTTTCGTCACACAGTCACGTCATGCAATATCAAATGTGTTGTATTTCAAGCTCGCGAAACGGCCGCCAGCGCCCCATGAGCGTGGCATGTAGGTCATGCGGTACATGACATGCGTGTCATGATATTGATATTAACTCCTGTTATTTATGTTCACCATACACTCTTGTCAAGCCATACCAATTTTGGTGTACATCGTATCAACGAAACGGCCAGGAGGGCACAAAGTCGTAGGCGGCTAGATAGATAGATAGATAGATAGATAGATAGATAGATAGATAGATAGATAGATAGATAGATAGATAGATAGATAGATAGATAGATAGATAGATAGATAGATAGATAGATAGATAGATAGATAGATAGATAGATAGATAGATAGATAGATAGATAGATAGATAGATACGCTCAAACTCGCAGAAGTTCGCTAAAAAATGCTTCGCATTTAAAAGCCGAACGTTATTATGCTTGACAAAGCTCCGGTCCCCCAGGCAGACAGTGGTGAATTTGGTTTCAAAACAATAGAAGAAAGCATGTTACAAAGTATAAAGCATTAGAGAAATAACAACATTTCAACTGAATATAAAATAAACATAGGGATGAAAGGAAGGGAAGTGTATAAATTGAAAACAAGTATACAGCAACTACAAAGTACAACCGAGAAACGCTTTTTTTATAACATAGAAAGAAAAGTACAATAACAGCAGCATGCTATCAAAAACCGGTGTGATATATATATATTTTTAATCACATGTTGTTAATGAGCTGCTACAGGAACAAGTCCAACATTTTAGTTTTGTTTAGCGGTAATACATCAACACTTTGTTTGCTGAAATTGTTAAGTAGGGAAGGCAGTGTATGACAAAGGCGCTGTTGTCCATAATTTGTACGCGAAAAGGGGATTTGCCATGGGGCCTGACGGCGATATGATTATGTTCTTTTATTTTATTGTAGGTCAGCTAGGGTTAGAAATGAATCTAGTTTTCCTAGCATAGCACTCTTGTAGCATTGTAGAGTTTTCAGTTTCCAAATATCACCAGCCTTTATTATTTTAATTTGCCGGAAAAGCTCTTTCGTATGTGCGGAGAAGAAAACATTCGCAATGGCTCGAACTGCTTTCTTTGGAAGTGCTTCCAGCATCTGAATATTTTGTGTCGTGGTGTTACCCCGTACGAGTGAGCAATAAGTGAGGTGTCAGTGGAAGAGAGCATGAAAAATGAGGCGCTTAATTTTATAAGGTAATGTATTTCGATAGCGATTTGAAAGACCAACAACTTTTCGCACTTTCGCACAAACATTGCCAACATGATCATTCCAGGACATGTGCGCTGTGAATATAACACCGAGTATTTTCATAGAGGACGTAATGGTAATCGTATACGGACCTAGAACAATGTTATCTGGGAATGCAGTAGAACTTCCTTGGGCGCGAAAAATGACACATTTTGTTCTGGCTTCATTGAGAAGTCCACTTGTCGAAACGTCGGCTCGGACACCCATCCACTGCTTACGGATTTTTTCATTGCTCAAAGTATATTAGTTTAATTCTGAAACAAAATGCGATTGATTTGACTGTTAAACATGACAGCTCTTTATACGCTGCGCTGTTAGTGGTTTTGGCTTCTCACTATTGTAACTGATGGGAGTCGCTTCTCTGCTTGCCGACCACCTAGCGGGTTGCCATCCACTTACAGAAACGTGAATAAGAAGCCTTCGCACGATCCCAAATAATACTGTCCCTAAACATATTGCCGGTTTCACAGTATCGGATCACACGACAGGTTTACAGCAACAACAACGCTGGTAGCAATACTTTTTTGTAATGTATCTTGTATACATCGAGGACACAATGCCTCAATGACTTGTAATATTCTACTTATCGGCTGGCGTGAAGCGCTCGCTAGATGTGTTTTAAGCGAAACAGGGGCCTAGCCAGAAATTTTTTCCGGTGGTGGGGGGGGGGGGCCTTCAACCATACTTTATGTATGTTCGTGCGTGCGTTTGTATGTGCGCGTATATATATACGCAAGCAAAACTGAAAAATTTCGGGGAGGGTTTGAACCCCCCCCCCTGGCTACGCCCCTGAATCGAAACAACGGACGCGCGGATCATAGCCTACCGCTTCTCGGGGACGATGGCGTTTCCTTGCCGAGTGCGGCCGTCAAAAATATTCACGCATGATGTAGCCCATGCCTAGAGTTCCGGCCGCTAATTTCGTCACAGTCCGTGTACCAGTTGTTTCCCTCGAAGCACGTTTGAGAGCGCTGCAGTACGGCAGCGCACGAGAACAGTGATGTGGTCATATTTCGTGGGGTTTCTTCAAACGCCGGCAGAGATCACTACGCCGCACGTACGTTGCCTCAAAGAAGTGGATCGGTCGTTTTTAATGCCCTCTACAACGTAACGAAATACACTTGGCCCTACTGTGAATATTAAAAATGTTGCATTATCGATCTTAATTAATGAATTAAGCGCAATATAAAAATACCCTAACGAGCGCCACATGACGGAAAACCATGTCCTTGATTTCATTCAGTCGAGGTTAACCAATTTTTTGTAAATATTTGGTTCTAGTTAGCTGAAACACTCTATATAAACGATAGAGACGCCTCCTAGAAGCTGCGACAATAGAGCATTATGCATCGTAAACTGAGATGTTAAGGTCAGACGACAGAAAACACAGCACCTATGGAAAATAGCATGAAACGGTTGGTGGGGACGCTCAGAAGAAAGCTGGAGCATTTGGTATTATAATGTTTCTTGAATCTGCTTCCTTACATCTTTAAGACGTTTTCTTATATTTTCCATTAGGATCCACCCTCGGGCCTCTTTTCTTTTTGGTTTTTGTTAACGATATAATCCCTGACATTCCAGTTAAGATAAGACATTTCGCAGACTACTGCGTGCTTTATCGAGAAGTTAACGCGTGCAGCGACAAATTTTTTAAAATAACTCTTTATCTAAAATTCAAGGTTGGTGCGCGAAATGGCAAATGAACAAAAACCCGAAAGAAACTGTGGCGATGTCCATAACGCGCTCAGGAGATCATTTAAGATTCCAATACAACCATAGGCAATCACTCCTTGTCTTTCGTCTCGCAGAATCCGTACTTTGGACTTGTGATCACATCAGATTTAAGATGGAACGAACATATACCTTATGTTGAGAAAAAGGCTTTCAGAACATTAGGCTTTAAGACGGGCACTAGTTAATTAAGGCAACCCGCGAAACTAAACTACTCGTATATAAAACGTACGTAATAGCAATACTAGAATATGCGTCGGCTATGGGCCTGCATACACAACCTAACATAGATAAACTTGAATCGGTGCAACCCAAAGCTGTAAGGTTCATATTTAATGCGTACCCACGGGACACATCTCCCTCAGCTCTTTTGGAAAGTGCTAAACTGGAAACTTTGGAGTGGAGACGTTATCACGACAGAATGAACCTGTTCTATCTCATTTATAATGAGAAAATAGCAATACAGAAAAGCAATTACATCGAACGAATTTCGCGCCGCGAAACACGCTCCTCCCACCCTAAAACAGTTCCTGAACACCTCTGCCATACTAATATATACAGGTACTCCTTTTCCCCCCGTACAATTAACGAATGGAATAACTTGCCCCCAGAGGTTCTTGAAAGTGTCGATCTGAAATCGTGTCTTCGAGCATTACCTGCTCCATCTATCTGATAACTATGCTTCATTTTTGCAGTGCGCTATATTCCTGTACCCATCTTAGTCAAACTGATTGCTTGATGTTCAATTTTGTCGCTTTTGTATACTAAACACGCCCGGGTGTACTTATGCATCGTAGTCGACTTTATTTTCACTACAGTTGGAACCTGGTGACTTTGTACTTTTTACCCGGAGAACATAACCTACTCTGCACTGTTTTCGGATGGTCTTTGTATTGTTTTTTATGACACGGCCATTTTTGGGATTGTGGACTGTATTTCATGTTGCTTTTTTTTTTTTGCTGTGAAGTATCGCGTTTTTTGATAAACACTACCTTTACTTCTGTATATTCCGCTCAACATTTTACTCTTTTGTACTTCCTGCACATTGTTATGTTCATTGTACCACCCACCCCTGCCCAAAGTCTGGCATTCAAACTGACAGTATTCTCCTAAATGAATAAATACATAAATAAATTATCATAATGCAAACTCAATTTCTCTAGTTTACTGAGTCGTAGCCAGAATTTTGGTTACTGTATACTCCTGACACGACCAGATCAATTTACCTTTGTCCTTAACCTCGCCTTGACATAACAGGAAACTTAAATGGGATGTAGATATGTACACAGTAGGAATGACGCAGACAGTTATAAAATACGAATAAAGCACAGACCTTATTTTAACAGCAGGCTACAAAAACATATTGCAGTAAACGGACAGGAAAACTATACAGATGCTTATACGTAATGTAAGGGATGCAAATAGAGGATAGCCTAAGCACTTGTGCTAACAATGAAATTATGTTTTAAAAATTTCTTGAATAATTAGCAGGAAGAATGAAGATACAGTACGCCAAGGTATGCTCTGTTACGTAAATGCTTGTTCCGTAGCATCTGTCACCGGCACCGATCGTGTGAGAATTGTTAGAATCTAATTTGCATATAACTCAATGGCATCGTACGTAAGTGAAACATACATCCACGAGATATTTAAACTATGTGTAAAAGCCGCAAGGCGCAAATCAACCCCATTCTTGCAATCTTCAGACCTAACGAAGCACCACGCAAGATAAACTTCGATAACTACACTATAACGGCATCATGATTTGCGCGATAGACGCCGCACCCACCGGAGTATGCAGAACAGTACAGCGGCTGAGAGCAAGTGTCGTGGTAGAGACAAAACTGAAAAGGAAGAAAATATTAGGGAAGAGTCTGGTATTGCCTCTGTTGCTACATAGCAGGGCTGGGCAGAGATACTCGGAAAAGTATTCCGGAACAGATATCGAAATACATGGACTGGAAGACTAAAATACAGATACTGAGATACATTTGCCTTTAGCGTAACGGGATATTTCGGAGATACTTTCGCAATAGGAGGAAAAAAGTATTCCAGAATACAGATACAGCAATACAGACACTGGAATACTTTTTTTTATTTCAAGGATGCTCATACTCCGCAAAGATATCTATAAGTGCACCATAATGTTGTTAGTAAAGTCGCAGCGCATTGATACTTTCAGTTTATTTATTTATTTATTTATTTATTATCTATTTATTTATTTATTTAATACAGTACCCTCAGCGCCAATCAGACATTAAAGAGGGAGGGGGTTACAAAGTACATAATTAGTAATAATGACATAGTTACACATATCAATTGCAATAAAAAAGTACGCTATTTCACAGCAAGAGTAACAAGCATTGGACACCGAAATCGACATACTTGGCGACAACAAAATGAGCTATGCTAGAAATAGCAGTCTAAGCAAATCACTCACATCGCTAATGAACAGCAGTGAACTGAGAAAAAGTACAAATTTATTTTGCACATAAGATCTGCTTTGCTGAGAAGGTTGCTGTCCATATGGGCTGGCCATAATTACCTACGCGCAACGGAACCCAGTACGTCAAAACTGCACAATTCATACATTGGCTTCCTAAAATCACGTTGTTTGGGGGTGAGAGGGTTTAAGCCCTCCCAAGTCGCTCCTGCAAGCTCTCTAAACAGACGTGGAAACAGGGACTGCAGCTCTGAGCGCCCCATCAGAAACTACAGCAAGCACTCATCGCCTGGGCCGAAAGGGTCACTCTTCAATAAAGCTATCACCACCACCGACACCACCAGCACCCATTTGAGCAAGCCGCCACAGGCGAAGTCGGCTCCGACGGTGGGGGAGCCTGGTACCACAAAAGACAATTTCACGCCTGTGATCAATTAGGAACGCACCCTGACACGCTGGACAGGTGGCTGAAAGCGCGACAAAGATAGCCATCTTCTAGTCACTTCCGCCGCGACTACGGGAACGGCTTTCCGAAGTGCCGCCGCTTTGAGAACTGAACGCACGCGAAGCATTGCAAACCCTCGTTTGCAAGGCGGTATCTGCGCGGGATGGTCACGAAGTAATGGCTTGCCACCCGAAAAAAATTAGGCGTGCTGCACTGGCCTACAGAGACAGCGACTTTTGTCGGCAGAGGCCGACAACACTGCCTTCGCGATTCTGCCGTCTGTGGCGTCGCGCGCTTTACCACATGGGCCATTCTGCGCGTGAGGGGAAACCATCGCCGCCCTTTCTGTCGGCGACCGGCAGCACGCCTTTGCTTGTCTTGGCACAAAAAAAAACAAGAAAACGTCATTCCCCCCTTGGAAATACGTCTCAACTCATTCCCGACCAAAAAAAATGTAACGGAATAACCGTGTCCTGCGTTGTATCACGATACAAACGATACATTGTAAATGTATTTCACTACTGAGATACAAATACATTTTTGAAATGTATCTCGATACAGAAATACAGATACTCAATTGTACCTCTGAAATACTATCGCGATACTCTTGTATCGCGATACTGCCCAGCCCTGCTACATAGCTTGGAAAATCTACGAACCAAGCCTTGAAAGACGCGTACACAAGAAGAGAAGTTTTGACGACCACACACGCTGGGACTAGCAACAATTTAATGAAATAACAGCTACCAGAATGGAAAACCAGTACGCTTCAGGAGGAGGCGCGAACTTTCCTGCTCATTGCAGAGCGTGCGGTTGTTCACCCATTTTTAACGATACCGAGATTATTCCTAGGGAAGCACGAAATGTGAAATAGAAATAATTGAAGCGCACCAAATGCCAAAACATGGACATGGTCGGTGTGTAAATGCACCTTCCTTATCGTTATCACAAAAAGAGGTGACGTTCTTAAAGAAACGTAATTAAAAGGTGCCATGCGCTGCGTTGTTATCTCCACAGTTATTTTACGGCGCATGGGCGTTTTGGTTGTGCTTCGTTTGTCTCATGCCCGCCGTTGTCAACTGTACATTATCATGTACGTGGGCATGTGCGTCTTAGTTTTCCTTTCGAGTAGCTGTTATTTCATTAAACTGTTCCGAGTCCCAGCGTGCGTCGTCATCAAAACTCCTCTTCTTGTGTACGTGTCTTTCAAGGCTAGGTTCTTCGATATTAGCGAAAATGAAGGTCGGCTGCGCGTAGACGTTCGCGCGCTTGTTTTTATGACCACGTGACTACGCACAACCAATTGGCTTAGTGGCAGCACTATCAGCTTAAGAAGCTGAGTTCAGCCAAAGTTCATAATTTCTTGAGGTTGTGTTTATGTAGCAGTATCTTGTATCTTAAGATACACGAATACATTATTGAAAGTATCAGAAATACAGATACAGATACTCGTCTTGCGAGACGTATCGCGATACAGATACAAGATACCCAAAGAGTATCTAAGATAGTATCTATGATACATGTATCTTCGATACTGCCCAGCACTGCTTTAAGCCCATTGTTAGATTTGCGGGTGCCAAGCACTCTTTGACAGCACTAAAGTAAATGCGAAAACGAAAGACACTGACGCTCGTGCAAATGTAGAGGCTATCGCCATAAAAGCGAAAGGTACAACTTGTATCAGTGCTCCATCAGACGTGCTGTCACAGAAAGAACCGGACTACCTTCATGACAAGTGCCCCACTATTTTCAATCTTGTTTAAACCTTTGTAATCCATGACAACCAGTTTTATCTGTAGACAGCCGCACCTATGTGTTCTGCAGAGGGTTTCAATACACACCTGTTGTTAGTCAGCAGTATCTTCGTGTTTGTTTCATCCATGCGTCTAATCTTTCGCTGCAACCAGTCAACATACTAGGCATCAACCAAGGGCGTAGAGAGAAATTTTTTTCGGGAGGCGGGGGAGGGGGGGAGGTTAACAATACCTTATGTATGTTCGTGCGTACGTTTGTATGTGTGCCTGTACATATACGCAAGCAAAATTGAAAAATTTCGGGGGCGGGTTGAACCACCGCCCTTGGCTACGCCCCTAGTGCCATCGACGTGGGTGCATCCATCCTAAATGGTGCTATAACTGCCAAAGCACCAGTAGACATTATGTCAGCTCTCATATATCAGGCTACAATGAACAATCAACTATACTCCTCTTAAGACGCAGTTCACTTGCGTGTAATTCTCATTCCTTGAAGGAGGGATCAACAATGTTTTTTTATTGCGATAGCAATTATATGGACTGTCTCGGTTCATTTTTGCCGTCGCCGCCGTCATGCACCGCACATGTGTATATATATATATATATATATATATATATATATATATATATATATATATATATATATATATTGTGATGGTGACCAAGAACGACGCTGGGCTTCGGGCGTGCGGGCAAATAAAAAAGAAAAAAAAAGCTTCATTCTAATTGATACAGTAACGTCTATTAGCTCTTAAAATTTTCAGACTTTATGATCCGCCCGACTCTTGGCCGATCCCCCTGAGTGGGTAGGTGCCATCATCCAAGGAACATCATCATCATCATCATCAGCATGCGGGAGGTAGAGAAAGAAGAAGCAGAGAATAGAGCAGCTGGCCCAGGATCGGGTGCTGTGTCCGTCTCTGTTCACTACAATGGCGCAGCCTACGAACAACGAACCGTGAGCGCGGCCTCGTCGCTCATCGGCGCTGCAGACCTTACATCGAAGCACCGCCCACGATCATGGATTCCGTGTCCTTACTACTGCCGGAAGCACCTGTGCGACCATTCGAGGACGGCGTCCAGGCCTCCTCGGTGGCCAAAGGGCAGGCTTACCCCGGCGCCGCGAAGACAGAGCGCGGCTTCCTGTTGCCCGGGAACGCTGTTCACGCTTCCCGGGGCGACATCCTCTTGCTCAGGACTCCGTCGGCACCTGAGCTGCTTAGGGATGCTGTTCAAGCTCCCTTTGATCCGGATCCCGCCACAGTGAGCACAACCACCACCTCCGACTTGTCAAACATTGCCACTGGCTCCGCATGCGGATCATCGGATAGCGCCGCGCATCTGCGGCGTACCATCGCGCGACTCCGCCTCGAGATCGACGTCTTGATAGCGCGGAGCTCCGAGCTATGTCCTGCCGCTGTACCACCATTCTGCGCCATGAATGATCTGTTGGCTGCGGCCGCGTCGCAAGACATTGAATCTAGCTCAGCCGAGAACCGCAGAGAGCTCAGTTGTGTCCTCGCACAGCTCTCACACCAACTGGGCCCCTTGGCGTCGGCTCACTCGGGATTTGCGCCTCCCGTCCCACCACCACCGGCAGCGGCAGTTTGCGAACTACCAGAGTTCAATGGCTTGCAGGACGATGCCGACAATTGGGTGGCGACCGTCAACGATATCGGGGCTCACGAGGCCTGGACGGAACCGCAGAAATGGGCTGTGGCGGTAGAGCGCCTTCGGGACGGTGCCGCGGCGTGGCACAGGTACGAAGGCGTTAGGCAGCGTTCCTGGGCAGGATGGTGTGCAGCTCTGATTGCCGCTTTCGGCCGGGTTCCCTGCGGCTCTAGTGAGCCCAACTCGACATCCACCGAGGACGGAGCTCAGGAGGGGTACCACCTCGAGTCTGCAACTGCGAACTGCAGCTCACCGGTAGACAGCTACGCAGCCTGGCCTGGTACTAACGCCGGACTGACGCCACGCTGTAACGCTGCCTCGGTATCCGACGCCATAACATCCCTGCCAATGGCCGAAAGCATTTCGAATCCCTATCTGTCGGAAAAGCTGCCCCCTTGCTCGCCATCGCCTGAGCACTTGGAGGCACCGGCCCGCGTCGTGCTGGACTTTTTAGAACGTAATGAAACGCACATGCCCGCGCATTTCACCAAGATCCTCCCTGACCAGACGGAGGCGGATCTGCACGCTTTGAAGCATTCACTGGCTGAACGAGAGAGCGCTACCAACTCGCTAAAAGACGTCTCTCCAGGAGACACCAAGGCATTTGACACGTCTGAGATCGTCCTCATTGATGACCTGCCCGCGCAGCACAAGCCTGTTGTTTTGGAACGGCTGGTGACAAGGATGTTCCGGCAGCACGCAGCGCGGCTTCACGAATTGCTGGCTTGAGAACGTCAGAGAGCCATCAAGTGACAACGCTGCAAAAGCAGAAGCCACGTCGCAGGTCAGCGCAGAAACCTAACTCCACGTTGACGCAGACGTCTAGAAGGACACTCAGACGCCCCTCGACCCGCTGCAAAATGCGCAAACGGTCGCGCTTGGTGCTGCATGTTGCGTTACCAGATCCATCATGTCCTACCCTGTTGTCGAAAATGTGGCGCAAAGGCCAGCCTTGCGCGATGCACCTGCGACCATGCCTGTACAGTCAGAGCCGCCCGCCAGAATTGTCGCCGAGAGAACTCTTCGCCAAGCCGCATCATGTCACAAAACTTCGACTGCCGCGAAACTGCCAACTCCGTCCACGAGAGGAAAATGAGACAGCTTTCTCTGCCAAGTCGCAGCGTGGCCGAGGTCGTAGACCACCACGACACAGTCAATGTCGTCCCCCAGAGTCGTCATCGGCAAAAGTTCAAGCCAAGCCCAAGCGTCGTTCTTGGTCATCACACTCGGCCATATAAAAGCCACAAAGAAAAATAATTCAGAAAAACTTGCCGACGCGCGGAATCGAACGGGCGACCTTTCGCTTTGCAGCGCGCGGCGTTAGACGGTTAGGCCACCAACAGTAGCGTCTTTCAGCCCTCTAACGGCGAGATATTTATATACACCATTTACTATAGCATGCTTTCTTAGTCATTACATAGATGGCGCGATGTGCGCGCATGGCGCGCTTTAAAGGTCGTCGCCCCGCTCCTGCAAACGCCGTTGCTCTTCGCCCTACAGGGCGTGGTCGCCTTCGTGCGCTTATCTCAAGGAAAGAAGGGGCGGCCGGGGGGTTGGAGCGAGAGGTTGTATGTCTTGTGCTTTCTCCGCGATATCCGCGCTGAAGTCACAGAGCGTACGAAGGTCACTTCGCTCGCTGCAGCGGCCACGTTTGCGAAAGGAACGCGCTGTTCAAACAGAAACAAGTGACAACTGTGACAGTTAGTTCGCGCTCGTCCTGTGTGTACCTGTTTGTTCGTTTCGTGCGTCCTGCTTTATGTTTCAGCAGTGCGCTTCAAGTATCGAGCTGTGACGCATGATAGTTCGCGCTCGTCCTGCGTGCGTTCTTTTCGTGCGTCCTTTGGGCTCGAGCGACGCGCTGGCAATTTCGAGCTGTTTTCCGTTCCTCGAGTTACATTCCAATTTATTGCTATCGCATTCACTGATTCGCTGTTGCGTCGAAACTGTGACTTTTTTCCCTTTACTTCAAAAACTGATACGGCATCACCGTCTCCGTGGCTACAAACTCACCAATGGCAAAAACCGTCACACATCGCTAATTAAAAAGTTCATTAGGTAATGAACTTAACTATGTAATTCGCAGGTTTGTCACAACTGCTCACGTATGCAGATCCTAACAGCCTGTTTTTTAAGAGAATTCTCTATTTGTGTTGAAAAAAGGAAACGCCAGGCCTGCGCTGAAACCGCAGCCCAGTCACAGCGAAAGCTGGAAGAGCGGCGTTTCTAGAGCACGTTAAGCTCTCTTGGGGTTACAATACAAGTACACTAGAAAGGTACCCACTACGCCATAAATCACAATTTTTGTGAAATTGGGAAGCACCTACTAAGCCATTATTCGTCATTCTGCGGAGAAGCGAGGCATCAGCTACACGTCTTTAAGGCATTATGTGCACTTTGTTGACGCTACGACTGATGACGATGAAGAATTATGGCTCAGCCCTTTGTAATGGGTTGGAATCTTTAAACGGCCCACCATTTATGTAATTTGCATTGGGTGACGCCCGGTCGCTATTTCCCTCTCCCGTCATGCTGTATAACATACGTTGACGTGGGAGGCAGACGGGGGGGGGGGGGGGGGGGCGGGGCGAAGACCTTTACTGAGACCCCGGGGAAATGGATCATGCGCTTATGGGCTTCCTTGGCAACCAATACAAGTGCACTTGCGAGGAACCCACTACGCTATAAATCATTGTAATTTTACTGAGACCCCGAGAAAGTGGATCATGCGCTTATGGGCTTCCTTGGCAACCAATACAAGTGCACTTGCGAGGAACCCACTACGCTATAAATTATCGCTTTTGTGAAGGAAGGAAGCAGCCACTACGCAATTTTTCGTCATTCTGCGCAGAAGTGTGGTACTGCTATACGCATGTAAGGCATTATGCGCACTTTGCTGATGATTTGCCTGATGACGATGATGAATTATGGCAGAGTCCTTTGTAATGGGTTGGAAGCATTCAACAACCTACTCCTTGCGCAATTCTCATTGTGTGACGCCCGGATACAGAATTCGCGTTATGCGACGCTTGGTGCTTATTTTACTCTTCTACCACGCTATATTGCATATGCTAATGTGGTTCCTTCCCGACATGAAGCCTGCATAGGACCTTTTTGCAAAGCAGTTTCAAGCACCGGCATGACTCAGAGGTTGAATAATGGGCTCCGACGCAGAGGGCCCAGGTTCGAACGTCGTTCCATCCTGGTATTTTTTTCTTATTTCGTTTTTTTTTTATTTCGAGCGATACTGGTTATGGACACCGGCGGCGGCGGACAACTACGGCGCCAAAAACGGCCGGTGAAATGATCTCACAACAGCTTTCGCTGTAAAACCTGCTTCCTTTAAATACTTTGGATAGTGTTCGCGTAAGCGCGCGCGCGCGCGCACACACACACACACACACACACACACACACATATATATATATATATATATTGGAGAAGCGTTGGAGAGAAATTAGTGCGAGTGCTCACGGAGCAAGTCGTGTAATTGGCTTGTTACAGGTAAAATATAACATTAGTATCATCACTCGAATCTTGTTTGTTTTACAATGGGCCTTAAAGTTTCAATGGCATTACGTAGTTCCTCCATGACATAACGAGGAACGAAGGACAGATACTATTTTCAATATAGCAGAAACGTAATCGTAAGTGGAAGGCATACGACAAAAGACACAGCAGCCCTTTGCACATAACAAACTAAAGCAGTACGCCGCATGGTCATTATGGCATGTTCCAACTTCGAGCCATTTAGCAGTAATGAGGTCGTTCGATCAACCCACGCAGCTGCGGAGCATGTTCTGACAGATATCTCTCAATCGGTCTTTCCGTGTTTTCTTTGGCTTGTATTTTTTCCATTCAAACGCTTTCATAGGCGCACACTTCGACGTTCATTAAGAGCTATCCAGTCTTCTTTTTTCTTACCTTGGTTGTGCTGCGCTAAAAAAAAAAAAATGAAAGTGTCGAGTACATCTGCCCAGGGGCTACGATTGACGGGCGGGTTATAAAGTCCTTCACGTCGGGGCCTCTTTGCCTGTGTTGTTTTTCGGAGTTCTGCAGCGACCGCTCGATGGCGAGGCAAACACTTAGACGCCAAACAAAACATGAAGGGCCCTTGAGCTTCGCCTTCAGGAGAAAAGCGCGACAATGTTCCTCGCGACACCTTAACCGTGCCGCGAGGAAAGCAACGTTCATGTGCGTAACAATGGCCGTTTAAAACTATCCTAGAATACCTAATGCAAGTACAGTTCTGAAGTTCCCACTACGCCATAATTCATCCTTTTTCGATTTGGCGAAATATCCACTACGTGTTCGTAAGGCAGCACGCGCACCTGCGCAGCTGCACACTTTGTTGATGCTGTGGCTGCTGAGATGATCAATGATGCCTGAAAGCTTTGTAGTTGGCGTGGTGGTAGTTTGGGCTAGTTGGTATTACATTATTATCTTTTCTTAGGTTGTCCGGTATTTCGGTATCGCAAAGACGTAGCGTAATGTCGGATAGCGTGCGCCATGGCCAATAGCTGCCGCCGCGTCAACTGGCGCCACCTACGAAAGCTAAAAAACAACTAACAAACGCACAATCTATTTCCGCCGAGATTCCGGGAGCGTCCATCGCCACTCACGAAGCCTACAGAATCGATTATTTGAGTATGGGTATCGAGAACGGTGCCGAATCAACACGAATACTTTGCTGTCGAAGCTTAAGGACATGAATATAAAGCAAATAGAAGCATCACTCCGGAGCATAGAGTTTCCTACAATACTTACTAGAGGGAACTCTGGCGCTAGTGTCTATGGGAGCTGCAATGCATCGCGCTTCAGCCAGCATGGGAATCATGGGTAGTACACGGATTTGTCTAAACTTCGTTCTTTCGGCTCTGTTTGGCTCCGCGTCGCCTGCATCCGCTTTGTCGCAAAACGAAGTTCAGCAAAAATCAGCAGTTTCACTTCACCACTTTAACTTCTTTAGGCTCACCGATTCAAATCTAGTCACGAAGTTCACTACGATCCATTCTTTTATCCGAAAGAAAACCAAAACATAGCAATAAACAAAGCCACAAGTGCGTTCGAAGCCCACAAGCACGAAGACTAGGCAAATCCGTGTACTACCCATCATTCCCATGGTGGCTGAACGATCGCAGCGCCAGAGTTCCCTCTAGGTCATTTTAGGAAACTCTATGCTCCGGAGGTAACGAGCTACAGGGCGCACGGCGGCCACTTGATAGATTCGAGGTGGACGGAAACCGCTTGCGGCGATGTTTTCCGAGGGCATGCATGCGCAGTTCCCACCCAGTATTCCGCTATACGCAAACCATTTTGCGTGCGCCAGAATACCTGACAGACTAAAACGCTCTATTAACGAGGGTAAATCGCTCAAAGGATGGCGTAGACTAGGGCGGACAAACGACAAGCGCCTGTCGTTTGTCCGCCCTGTTCTACGCCATCCTTTTAGCGCTTTGCCCTAGTAAATAACGGGTGAGCCTTTAAGCCACCCACTCGTTGCGCAATTAGCATGGTTTGATGCCTGGCCCTATGACACGTTTCTGCCATGGAGCGCGACTCCTGGCACTGTATGATATGTGTGTAAGGTGTTTCTTTTTTCTTTTTATTTCGCATGCCAATGGCAAACATTGGCATGGTTCGGAGGTAAAACATTGCCTTCCGACGTAGAAAACCTGGGTTCGGTTTCGCCTCGTTCCCACGAATTTATTATTTGTTTCGATCGCGAGTGATATTTCGCTCTCAACTAAAGACGCCAGCACCAGGCACCGGGATTTCCGCGAATCGAGCTCCTTAACGGCATCGCGTTAAAATGCTGCCTGTGCACCAAATTAGGGCAAGTCACGTTCATAAAATGAGCGTTATTTCTTGGATTATCGAGTAGTGCGTTGCAAAGATATGCCCATTGTGTTCAATTCGCAAGGTGTTTCTGCTAATGGGAACTGTACAACATTACGCGGTTCTCCCTGCCTGGCAATTACGTTCTTTAGTTTCTTTAGGGAGAAAAAGTGATAAGGATGTGAAATGTTGAGCGTCGTCCTGCTGCTGTGAAAGTTGGGTTCCCACCACAACTTCGCGGAAATATAGCTTCGCGCAGAATCTCATTTGGTAGTTGTCTATATGATGCGTAAGCGTAAAGGTTTATGGTAGCAAACGCAGACTTTATTTTAGGTTGTCACCTTTCCGGAACCTTGTTGCCCCGCGATATCGGCGTCTTTAACCCTATTTATTGCGGTAGAAATTATATAGACACTAGAGGTGCGTTTTTGAAGTCGCCGTCATCTTCCGTATAGCGTATAAATAGAGAACACCGCCCCGCACTTCGTTTGTTCTATGTGCGAGTGAAAGCTTGAGAAAGCCGCAGACGGGCGCGGCTCGAGCAGAAATGAAACGCGGTTCCAATGGGCATTGAAACTCCCTCGGACAACCGAATAAAATCCGAACGTCCAAGTCCTAAGCAGCTGTCCACGGGACATCCGATGGATATCAACGTCGGATTAAATTTTTAAATCCGTTTGGTTTTCTCCACCGGAGGTCCTCGGGACATAACGTGCAGGACATGTTCGCCAGTCGCGTACGATTCTAACTTGTTTCGGGCTTTGTATGCGAACTTCTGGTTTTCGGTGCTTATGAATCAAGGATATGTCTATGAGGGCCATCTTTTGGAAGACGCCTTGGGTAATTCGGTTATTAAGGTTTTTCGTTATGTGGACGATTACTTGATTTTTTGCAGTGGTGAGTACTTTGAAAAGGTGGTAACTTCCGTGAGCGAAAAATTTGAATTAAATGGAGGAGGGCTGGGCTTTACTAAAGAGGTGCCTCAGAATAATGGAATACAATTTCTAGACATTTCCTTAACGTTCCAGAAGAACCACGTGTGCTGGCAGTATTCTCCTAGATCTTCGAAAACGCTGGTAAATTTTTCATCGAAGCACTCGAAGGTTGTAAAAAATTTGGCAGATCTCACGTACCGTGGGAATCGATGTTATGCGAAGCATGCGCGGAATGGTGACTGTACAGTAAATTTTCACATTCAGCGGAGCGTTATAGATGAAGTTTTAAGGCGCGAAGAAGACACGGACGAAGAATAGGAACACACACACGGGCGCTCCGTGTGTGTGTTCCTATTCTTCGTCCGTGTCTTGTTCGCGCCTTAAAACTTCAAATATGTTAAACCAACAAGCCCAGTCTGCCATTCTCACAACGTTATAGAATGACGCTAGAGAAATATGGAAGTGCTATACGCACACTCATATGTTGAAGAGTCGCATATCTATTATATGACCAGTTGCTTGCAGTTGTGTAACGATGGCAACAGCAACATGGGTGTTACCAACACCAAACGCGGTAAGCTGATATGTAGTGCTTATATTCTTCAATACTGGATAGCGCGAATCCGAACAGGACATAGAAGGAACACAGATGCACAGGACAGGCGTTACTCGCAAATGAGCTTCATTCAGGCAAGTTTCCCTAGATATATACACAGCCGAGTGGCACGCCCAGGCGCACTGGACGTAGGTTACAGTCACAGTTACAGTTGTTATGCTTATACTTGTCCGATATTACGGAGAACGCACGCACGTTTCACGAACCCGTGTGTATGTGTAGAAGGGGTTCTTGACAGTTCCTGAACAATATCATCGTCACCATGATCAGTGTGCACCAGCAGCTGGACCGGACTTGTTAATCGGATCCGTTCGTGACCGCGGTTATGAGGAGGCAAGTGTAGTGAAGTAGGTATAGTGCAGCTGGTGGAAATCGTGGATGCCTCTTACGATGAAATGACCTATGACGCCTCCTATCGTGGACGTGGCAGCGAGGTCTTTTGATGCTCTCTCCACATCCAATCCGCCTTTCACGCACTATAAGGACCAAGCGTTGTTGGGTCTTGATAAATCAATGTTTAGGTCACCGCAATGAAGAGAGGCCTGGTTCTCTCAGCAGATTTATTGTAGGAAGCACTGATGCCGGTTTTTGAGTAATCCACGTGATCCACGTTGCGGACCACGTGGACGAGTGGATAGTAGTTTGGCGTCTTCCAGGGTGTGCTGTGTTCAGTTTCCTCACTTTCCTTGTGTCCGCCGCTGTGGTGTAGCGGTTAAAGTGCTTGGCTGCTGACCCGAAGGTCGCGGGTTCGATCCCGGCCGCGGCGGTCACATTTCGATGGAGGCAAAATGCTAGATGCCCGTGTTCTGTGCGATCTCGGTACACGGTAAATACCCGGTGGTCAAAATTTCCGGAGCCCTTCGCTACGGCGTCTCTCATATCATATCGTGGTTTTCGGATATAAAACCCTAACAATGATTATTATTATCACTTTCCTTGCATGTCAATGTGTGCGTTCGCGGTTACTGTGTTGTTTGAGACTCTGTATCACCTGTGGCACATACCCGCATAACATTAACTCCTGTTTACGGGTATGTGCCACACGTGACTGAGAGAAAGGGTTTCATGACGTAAGCGACAGGCATTTTGCGTTATTCATGTCATCATCAGTGAATCGCGTTCGTCATACACTGATCCTCTGCTGTGACAATTTTGGTATATTACAAGTTATGGAGACGACGAGGAGAGCGCCCAGACGTAGGCGTCTAGATAGATAGATAGCTAGATAGATAGATACGTAGATAGAAACGCCCAAAGTGCCTGAGGTTCGCTAAGAAATGCTTCGCATTTAAAAACGGCATCGCCATGTCTTGCCTTAAGTCAGCCCTCACCATGTCGTGTGAGCACAAAATGAGTGATAGCTTTAGCGCACAGGTTACGCGTCTTTTCGGTGTAGGGTATCCTCGTGATGCAGTGGCCACGGTCGCTGAACGTTTCGAGAAGTCTATTGTGTTAAAACCGAGCATGGTTGCAGAAAGCGATAGGAAGAAACGCGTCGTAGGTATACCGTACATTCATTGCATATCTCACAGGCTAAAGAAAGTAGGAAGTAGATACGGCGTTAATGTTGTTTTCACGGCTGCCAATAAGCTAGGTAAGATTTGTGCCGTTGTGCAGAGGAAGAATGAGCGAGTAAAAGACAAGAAGCGGACCGATATTTGTTTCGTAAAACACACCAACAAATTCACTGATTGCCGTACGAGTGTGGTGTATAAGTTCCCTTTCAGCTGCGGCCGCTTCTACGTAGGACAGACGGGCCGATGCATTAACCAGAGATTGATGGAACATAAGAGATCGCTAACAGGAGGCTCACCTTATAATCCATTTCTACTTTGTCGAGATTGTAAGTGCACGCCAAAATTCGAGGAATGCGCAGTGTTGTACCGGCATAGAAATGAAGAAACGCGCCTGATGATTGAATCATGGCATATCGAGAATAGTGGTAGCGCATGCGCGAGCCAACCGTCGATTAACTTGCATAAAGATGAAATCAAATGCCTTAACAGTTACCTTCCACGTAGACCGCCACGCGTGCTGGATTGATAGGTTCGCATGTTGCACGGGCATGCGCAGATAAGTTTTGGTGCCTTCTTTCTTTTCAGCCGTTGTGCGTCTTCTCAGTTGTTAGTCGGCGTTTGTGGTGTCCTGACCTATTTCTTGTGTCCGTGTTTGCACGCCCTGTCTCTTTTTAGAATGAATACGTACCAACAAGCTCAGCTCTCTGTTATTCTAAGCTTCATCTCTAGTACTCTGAGCCCTTTTCCGTGTTCTCCTTATCTGAACAATCCTGCCTGTTTGGCTTCTTTAATTGCTATTTGCTTGGTCCGTGCTAGAACGTT
Organism: Rhipicephalus sanguineus; assembly: GCF_013339695.2. Taxonomy (NCBI): domain Eukaryota; kingdom Metazoa; phylum Arthropoda; class Arachnida; order Ixodida; family Ixodidae; genus Rhipicephalus; species Rhipicephalus sanguineus. The sequence goes on along the minus strand of NC_051180.1, from coordinate 179,295,494 downwards.
TTTATGGTTTTCTAAGAATAGAGTTTGCCCAGTTGAAGTTCAACTTTTGTGCGGCTTTCTTCAACCATCTACCGGACATGCCAGGATGATATGTGCCATATTGATCGCGGAATGCTGGCGTCAAGTGAGATTTCACCAGGAATGCCTCAAGGTCCGTTGCTCGACTTTGCGTGGCGACCGCCGCCAGAAGCAGATGTACGCCGACTGGATGCGGGTAGCTAACCAGCATGCAGAATTCATAAGGAGGGTAAAACTTCAAGAACTTCAACCATGTAAGAGGAAGATTATTTCTACTGTTTCACCGCAAAACAACTTGCTAGTCCTTGGAGGGGCTGCCTTAGATGATAGTCACTGCGAAACCCTAGCCTTAGGTCCTAAATACTGTTTTAAGCCGAATCTGAAACCAATAGACGTTTTAAGTTTGCCGCGTACAATCACTAGACTTGTTCCTGAAGAAGAGCGTTCCCACTGCATTTCAGACTGCGTTGCTAGCATCAAGGGTTCTAATATGCATCTCAAGTGTTCTGATCCTATCCGGCCTTTCGTTAATTACTGTGTCGAGAAGAAACTCAGGCCAGTAATTTCAGATAGGGAAGGGTATTTTGTAATTATGCCGGACAGTTTGTTCTCAGAAAAAGCATTAACAGCCATAGAAAAGAATTTTAGGACGGTAAAACTTCGGTAGTTAGGCAACGTGCTGTCGACCTTTTGTTAAGACATAATCTTGAGAGAATAGCTTGTAATGTCAAGAAGGCTAAATCACTTACTTTAGAATTGTTTTTTTCAGCCAAAACACATAAGAACGAGATTTCGTTTCGAGCAATCGTTTCAGAGCAAGGCACCTGGCAAATCGCTGTATCTAGTTATTTTCAGAACTGCTTAATCTCTTTGAGTTTTTCAGATCCTTTTCGTATGCGTAATTCTCGGGCGCTAGTTCAGTTCCTCTCAGAGGAGAACCCCGGCTGTTGTAAAGCTTTTAGTATGGATATTGAAGACCTGTATTATTCTTTGCCGCATAAAGACTTGTTAAAATGTGTTAATGAATGTATTAACGAACAAGGCGACCAGACGGTTTTCACCGATAAATGTGGTATTTCTACCGGGGCATTTCTAGAAATCCTTTCCATGTATTTAAAGTCGACGCTGGTAGGTTGGAAGGAAGGCGTTTATGTGCAGAAATCAGGGATATGTATTGGTTCTAAGGTTGCTCCGGTTCTTAGCGATTTATACCTTAGCAAGATTGACAATCTTTTGGAAGGCGCCTTAGGTAATTCGGTTATTAAGGTTTTTCGTTATGTGGACGACTACTTGATTTTTTGTAGTGATGAGGACTTTGAAAAGGTGGTAACTTCCGTGAGCGAAAAATTTGAATTAAATGGAGGAGGGCTGAGCTTTACTAAAGAGGTGCCTTAGAATAATGGAATACAATTTCTAGACATTTCCTTAACGTTCCAGAAGAACTACGTGTGCTGGCAGTATTCTCCGAGATCTTCGAAACCGCTGCTAAATTTTTCGTCGAAGCACTCGAAGGTTGTCAAAAACGGCATCGCCATGTCTTGCCTTAAGTCAGCCCTCACCAAGTCGTGTGAGCACAAAATGAGTGATAGCTTTAGCGCACAGGTTACGCGTCTTTTAGATGTAGGGTATCCTCGTGATGCAGTGGCCACGGTCGCTGAACGTTTAAAGAAGTCTATTGTGTTAGGTCCGAGCATGGTTGCAGAAAGCGATAGGACGAAACGTGTCGTAGGTATACCGTACATTCATTCCATACCTCACAGGCTAAAGAAAGTAGGAAGTAGATACGGCGTTGATGTTGTTTTCACGGCTGCCAATAAGCTAGGTAAGATTTGTGCCGCTGTGCAGAGGAAGAGTGAGCGAGTAAATGACAAGAAGAGGACCGATATTTGTTTCGTAAAACACACCAACAAATTCACTGATTGCCGTACGAGTGTGGTGTATAAGGTCCCTTTCAGCTGCGGCCGCTTGTACGTAGGACAGACGGGCCGATGCATTAACCAGAGATTGTTGGAACAAAAGAGATCGCTAACAGGAGGCTCACCTTCTAATCTATCTTTACATTGTCGAGATTGTAAGTGCACGCCAAAATTCGATGAATGCGCAGTGTTGTACCGGCATAGAAATGAAGAAACGCGCCTGATGATTGAAGCATGGCATATCGAGAATAGTGGCAGCGCATGCGTCAGCCAACCGTCGATTAACTTGCATAAAGATGAACTCAAATGCCTTAACAGTTATCTTCCACGTAGACCGCCACGCGTGCCGGATTGATAGGTTCGCATGTTGCATGGGCATGCGCAGATACGTTTTCGTGCCTTCTTTCTTTTCAGCCATTGTGCGTCTTCTCAGTTGTTAGTCGGCGTTTGTGGTGTCCTGACCTCTTTCTTGCGTCCGTGTTTGCACGCCCTGTCTCTTTTTAGGATCAATAAAAGAGCTCCTGCGTCCTTTGAACATCCGCATGTCCGCCGTAGACACCCGCCGGACACCTGCTGGATTGCCAATTAGTATGCGCCTTACAGTCCTGCGGATGTCCGCTGTACGCCTATCGGCAATTTGCGGATGACCACTAGACGGCCAAGACATCCAGAAGTGGTTATCCGTGGACGTCCATCGGTGTTTCAATGCCCAATGGGGTGGCATGCTCCGTCGGTCCGTCGGGGGAAGGACCATGAATAAGTGCTCTGGGGGTTGGGGTGCGGCGTATGACCGGCCGACTTTGTTCTTTGACCAGCTGGGCATGGTCGTCCGCGGTCGCGCGCGCGTATCTTACGAAGGGATTTGCGGACGAGTCATGTGCTCTCACTGTTTACTTCTCGATAAAGCGGCAACAAGCACTAAAATCGCTTCGCTCGCTGAAGCGGTCTCATTCCCTTACGCCAGCGTTTTGCAAAGTTATGCCGTATCAGATCCTAAAAGAGTTAGCTGTTATCCTTGCTTCTTCTAACATTGTTATCGTATTCTTTACTTCACCCACGAGGCGAAATTGCCACTTTGTGCGTTCGTAACCTTTTGGAATTGGCCAGGAAAACGCGGATGCAGCGATCACCGAAACCTGTGTTCCGGATTAAATTTTCGCAATATCGGAATTTTTCCTGATGTGTTGAATCCTCCATATCGGCTTTACATATTTTCCTACAGAGGGCTTTTCATCAACAATCGAAATACTTAAGGAAGCCGTCACAGAAAATGTTTTCGTTTTACATTCCTTTTCTATCGCGGGTGCATCGCACATGGGCAAAATATTCGCTTAAGTGTTGATGTGCCTCAACTCAACCCTATGAACGTATCCTGGGAAATGACACTAATACACAAGGGTTTGAGATCAAGAGCCAGAAGTAGCGGTGAAAGCGGGCAGCCTTGTTAAATAGAGAAGTGAATATGAGTAGGAGCTGAGATGGAACCATTTACAATTAGCCTAGTTGTTACACTGCTGTAAAATACCTTGATTCCATTGGGCAGAATGTTTGCGATATTAATACGCCTAACAAATTCAAAAACAGTCATGACCAACATTAATGAATGCTTTGGACAAATTTAGTTGGACGAGAGCAATATTGTCATAGCTGCCTGACACACAATCGAGAATCGAACGGATCATGTGCATATTTGTCTGTATGCGACCACCTTTGATTCCAAATGTTGGATGTTCTCTTGTCTCATCCCGAATGGCAACAGGCCTCAGGCCTGGCCGAGCACCCGACCTTGGCCGCTGGATTAGTGGACCTCACCACCGCTCATTACTGGACTTCATACACGAAGCAAATTTGTATGTGTATTTCTGAATCAATAATTATTATGCCTAACGGCAGACTTTCGAAAATAAAAAATGGCACTTTTTACTCTATTTGCCACAACTTTAGCGAAATCATTACAGTCTGTGTCGCATCATGATTTATATATTCATATGCTCGGATAACAGTGACGAACAAGTAATGTGTCGCGCAATCATTTTGTTCACTTACAAGAGCCCCCTTAATCTTTATGAATCACCGGGATTCTGGTTTGACTGTATCGTAGTATGTCGGTATTCGCTGAGATACTGGCGCAGTACGTAATCTTGGGCTTCCCCTTGACGGATTTCAAACAATAGCATACATTCGTCTGGTCGTGGCATAAAACTTCGGCATGCATCTGAGGCTTCCGATAGAAAAGAACTGCCCCGTCTTGGCAAGTGCAAGGCTCATGCAATGCATTTCAAGTTAGCTGTAAAACTAGCTCATTTTTTTCTAGTCCTGCATTGTACCAGAAAGGATATTAAATTCCCCGCTTCGCCTGGCGCTTTGGTTGATAACCAATGAGACACGATGACGTAATTCTCCCGCTTGAAAGGGGTAGTGTTGGCCTTGAAATTTGTTTCCATGGCAATCGGCCGTGCAATGTTCATACTTTCGTGATGTGACACATCCGTTTCTACGAGAGTTCCTTCAACGCTATCTCTCATTTCACTTACCATCGACTGTTGTTTCTTCATTCGTTGAAAGTATTCTGATATACGGGATTCAAAAAGAAATTGGTGATCCCGTATTTTTCTGCAAACATTTTCAACATATTTACTTAGCGCAAGCCGCGAGCTGTTGTGCGGAATGTTATTCGTATTTGCTTTCGCATGCCGCGATATCGAATTATGTTTAAAAATTGTTCGTTGTCTGATGTATTAAATGGCGTTAAACAAATATTCTTCTTTCCTGGAACAAACATTTTCTTCGTTAATATGAACAGGTCTCCTCTTTCCGTGGAGACATTGCAAAGGACAAAGAGATTTGTCGTTCCTTGGGAAGTAAATTGTAGATTTTGCAAAACACCAAAACCACTGATCACATGCCCGTTTATTGGTTATTGCGATGTAGTATACGTTTGGAATGTCTTGCAGCAAACATTGAGAAAATGCTTTGAAATCAAGTCTATTGATGTGAGATACCTTGACGTAACCAATGTCAGGACACAACCCTACGATTTTCTCGTTCCTATTGGCATGTATATTTTCTGAGGGCAACATCGATAGATAAAAATACTGAATCACTGCGAACAACAACAACACAGGAAAAAATGCCTATGAGGAAGAAAATTCCCGAAGCTTCCACTAAGCCGCGCAAGGCTTGAAACAGCGAAACTGGACGATTTTGAAGACTAGTCTGGTGGCTTCTTGGTTGTTGCTAGGCTTTTGCTTGGTGATTCTAGGTTGCTTCTACTTCTCAGCGCAGAGGTTCAACTTAAACTACAGACAGTCGCATACACGACACGGTTATCCCAACTCCAGAGACAGAAACTCGCGCTGAAACCAAGCGTTCGAACCTCTCATAGATCTAGCGCACGCCGTCGTTGGCGATGGCCTTCCATCGTTTCGGGGTCTTCTCGCAGCCGCCGTTGCCATTCCCTTTCCCTAGTATTCTCTCGTTGCACGTACTCGGCGTCTTTGGCTCGCCGCCGTCACTTCGAAGTCATTTGTTGGGCTAACTGTTGCCTTCTTTTTTAGTGGACCAGCGGTGCGTAGTGGGATTCACCCCATTTCTCTGTCACATACCCGTTTATGATGATGATAGCTTTCTGGATCGACTCACAACGAACGATATACTAAAGAGCTTCGCAATTAAAAATAATTCAAATGCTCATGATACATGAACGCTCTAGTGACAGTATGCACTGGTTATGTGCATTTCATTGCTATTTAAATATACCTGATTATACTGATTTTGCATTTTGAAATATTAGTGTCAGCGCAATATTTTTCTTTGATACGAAAAAAGAGATTGTTTAGCCTATTGGATGGCATATTTCGCTTATAGGGATTGCAACTTGAGCCTGTTGGTAAGGCTTCATGTCAACATATGTAACGAAAAAGACAGACTGTATTTGGAGCTGAGTGTGACCCGCAAAGTGTGCAACCCAGAAGAGCCAAGAAAATGTGCTTTGCTTTCTTCTTATTTTTTACGGCGATTCGTTTTACACAAAAGTGGGAAGGAAGGATGGATACAGTTTTTTCGTGGAGTCGGCATAGAATGCTTACGCGTTTAAAAGTTGTAGTTACCCGTAAATGTGCGACAAAAGCATCAAGATATGACAAGCAAGGAGAAAACGTGCGTTTGTTTCTTACGCCGTTTCTCGGTGACTGAAAATTTAACTTAGAAGGACAATTGCTTTTCTTGTATATTTGCAGCTAGGGTGACGTTCGGTTTCACAGAACAAGTTCAGTAATGCTAGCAGTACTAACTTAAAAATAGCTGGTAAGACAGACAGTAACGCAACAATTGAAGGGTTGTGCTTCATATTTATTTGAAATTTCCAGAATAAAACTCTAGTAACCCACCGTTTAAGTTGAGCAGAGATCTGGTTAAAATGAAAAAAAAAAACGAATCGTCGGAGAATGGTGATTATATCTTCCATTAATAGTCTCCACAACATCATTGTTCGCTTTGTTTTTCAGTGTCAAAATGACTGAACTGTGGAAGCACTTTTCCTGTACCACTGCTGCTTATGACAACGCGTATTGTTTCGAATACACAGGTAAAATCTGCTGCTACTGTGTGTAACCGAAGTTTGAAAATTACTTCACTTTATCGTAATGAACGGGCGGCCCTCCAAATTGCAGCTTTTGCTCGTTTAGCAGTGTTAATCAGTAAGCGTGTGGTGTTAGAGTAAATTAAGTTTACGTCGTATGATAAGCAAAATGTACGTAAAATTGGGCAGTCACAAGTTCTGCCAAATACTAGCGAAGACGAGCAAAGCACGAGAAAACCTGCCTTCGTACTAATTTTTTCTTTATTTATGGACGCTGATCATCTTGCCAAATCGCGTTGTACCATTTCGTTTGGTCGCTGAACAGAATATGTCTGATAAACATCACTTCACGGCTTGCTGGTGGCAGATCTGTTTGTCCATTTTTTATACTTGTGGGAAGTAGCTATGCGTAGAACCCTGGTACTAGATCACGGAATGAAGCATTGCCTGGCGGGCATCATGTAAAACACCTGTAAGTCTCCCATTAAAAAGTAAGTGTACTGATACGCTGAGTATTCTGAAATAGAAAAAAATCGCAGCCATTCCTCTATGAGGAGCTTGCCCTTGTATACCCGCGCTTATGCAGGTATCGATGCCCCTACAGCATATCTTGGCTGCTGGTATGCACCAATCGACGTAACTGCGCTGTAGAGAACACGGACGAAAAGAATACGGGGACAACCGCACTTTTTCCCGTCTGCCCTTGTCCCCGTCTGCTTTTCGTTTGTGTTCTGTACCACGCAGTTCCATCGATCATGAATTACCAACTCGCCCAATCGTCCACTTTGATATGCGCCAGAGACCTTCTTATATGTACAATTCCTGCATGATTCGAACAATTCGCGGCGCCTTGTCACCAATCTTGTTTCTATTGCGTATTGTGATCATACGACTTTCTCTTTACATGCGGCAGATGTCTTCGCATGTGCCCCCAATTTGTTTAATGTGAAGCGTTTTTTTGATGACCAATTTAAGTATCTTCCTTTTCAACGTCTCAAATTGCAGACTTATAATTCTTGATTTCAGCGTGCGTTCTTCACTGCATGCTGTTGATGCTTCCCGGATGATAGTTACAACGACGGGAACAGAATTCTACGGCGATTCAATAGTGCGAGTTCCACCGGCTCACCTGTCGCCTACTTAAAAATATTTCGGTGCAGGTGTTCTGCGAATCGGATTCTTCTTTGCGCGCATCCTGCTTCACCAGCGCAACCACAAACATTAGCGATAGTTCCCATGCACATTCCCTTTATGTGAGTGTAGCATCCCTTATCCCTTCAGGTACCGACTGACCGGCCGATTGTTCAATGTCTAACACCTAGGGGACAGGATCTTGTACACTATCGAATACGTAAGGTGTCGTAGGCTGAAAACGTCGGGGTTGGACCGCTTGCGGGATCGATCGATCGATCGATCGATCGATAGATAGATAGATAGATAGATAGATAGATAGATAGATAGATAGATAGATAGATAGATAGATAGATAGATAGATAGATAGATAGATAGATAGATAGATAGATAGATAGATAGATAGATAGATAGATAGATAGATAGATAGATAGATAGATAGATAGATAGATAGATAGATAGATAGATAGATAGATAGATAGATAGATAGATAGATAGATAGATAGATAGATAGATAGATAGATAGATAGATAGATAGATAGATAGATAGATAGATAGATAGATAGATAGATAGATAGATAGATAGATAGATAGATAGATAGATAGATAGATAGATAGATAGATAGATAGATAGATAGATAGATAGATAGATAGATAGATCGAACGAAACACCGACAGATGAATTGTGTTCCGTGTTGCCTACGACCACGAAACCGTTGAATCAACTTATTTATTTACGCAAGGCTTTTTATTGTGAAAACAATAACTTCAAAGATGCTCACCAAGAATTCTCTGAGTGGCATTTCCGCCACAACGGACAACGATTTCTAGGATTGACCATAGATTAAAGGCGGCCGCGAAGACTTAGACAAGGAAAACCATTTCAAAGCTCTCTAAACTTCAAAAGTCCGCGTTTCTTGCACAAGAAACATGTGCACGAAGTACGAAAACATAGCTCTTGTCAGCGACAACCAAAATGTTGAAACCGTAGCTGCAGTGCACGACACAGACTCTCTGACGTTGTGTTTATTTTTTTACTTTATTTCCTGTTCTTTTCTCCATGGGCGTCAATATAGTGACTCACTCTCTTGCACCAATGCAGCTAATTAAACTTCGCGCAAGATTTTTTTTTTACTTTTCCGCACTTTCGTCTCTTACGATATAACTCTTTTGTCGCGGCAGCGTGGAACAAATCGCCTCTGTTCTGCGAAGGCTGGAACGACGGAGTGCACCGAACAAAGAAGAAGAGGGGAGGATTTCTGGCGCCTAATTATCTCTCCGCCTCGCAGAGGCGAAGATACTCTGCAAGTCCTCGCTGTAGCAGTCGCTGGTACGCTTTGGTGTATGTGCCTTGGGGTGCGTTTCGTTATTGTTCTCTTTTTGTGGAATCCGGGAGCCGCGTCGTGAAGAATCGTTCGTCCCCGCTTCCCCTCGAGAAGTACGGCAGAAACAAACTAAGCGAAGGAAGAAAAGCGTAAGAAAAGCTGAAAAATTTTGAGATGGCCGGGCACGCTAACCCTAAGAGGGTTTGCTCAAGTCTCGCGAGACACGAGAACTTCGTAAATTTGATCCGACTTGTTTTAAACTCTGGAAAGCTTTATGCAGAGCGCTAAGTCTTCCCATAGGCGTGCGCTCAGATGATTCTCTTTTGTTTGTTTGATTTTAAGGAGAAATCCTAAGAGAACGCCGCAGACAAAAAGCAGTATCGGGCCTAACTTAGCCTCGGCCCCTTATAGAGAATGCATGAGACATAAAAATGTACTTTTCAGATCAATTGATGCTCTGTACTAGCAACGCTGTATGTGTCCGGAATACGAACACAGTTAACACACGTAAAAGTTCTTGGAGGTCATATTAATAAAAGAAAAGACAAGCCTGTTTGACGCCTCGAAAACCCTCGTACAGCGTAGTTGTCGCCCTTTTGTCAGGCATTACATTTTCCTCCTAGAGTGAGAGAGAGAGAGAATTTTATTTGAAGGCAGAGAGGTCGGCCTGAGCTAGTGCGCTCTAGCCTGCTACTCTGCACAGGGAGAAGGGAAAGTGGGAAAAGCTTGATGAGGCGTGATCATGGGGAGAGGAAAGAGATATGCGTATATGCTATGACCACGTGACATAGGGGTTTCGCCATAGTCTTGTGTCCAGTTCTGTGCTCTTAAGAAAATCTATCACAGCCCTGATAGCAGTTGGTGACTTTGTCTGGTCGCACATAGCTGACAAAATACCAGTCTCACAAAGTGTTACCACACCAATTCCTGCCAACGTTGAAGCGAGCGTGTTACGTTGCGACACGTAAAGTGGGCAGTCACAAAATATATCTGCTGTTGTTTCAGGCACTTAGCATCGTTCACAGTTCGGGCTACCCGCACGGCGGATGAGGTGTGTATAGCGGCGAGTGAATGCAACTCCCAGACGAATCCGGTGCAGCAAACTGCCGTTGCCTTGGTTTACGCTAGCCGGGAAGCGAAAAGTCATTTCCGGATCTATTTCCCGCAGATGCTTGTATCGATGGTCTGGCTGACACTAATAAGTCGTTATGCACTCTAGCATGAGCAATCTCAATAAAGAGTTCACGTCACCTCGCGTGTACGGAACTTTCACGTCGGTGGGGTTGTTATAGACAGCGCCTCTTGCATCAGCGTAAGCAAGCTCCTTGCCTGCCAATCCACAGTGTCCAGGGATCCACTTCAATGTAATAGAGTGACCAATTTCTGCGTAAGGTCGAACGCGTGGGTGGTTTCTAAGGCTAGTGCATAATATTGCCCCCTTCTTGAGCAAGAGTCAATAACTTGTAATGCGGATTTTGCGCCAGATAGTATCGTCCATTTACGTGGTGATTGGCAGGACACGAATTGGATAGCTTTCCGTATCGCAACAAGTTCTGCAGCTGTTGACGACGACCTGTGATCTAATTTGTACTTCCGGGTAGTACCCAGATGAGGGATCACAAAGGCCTCAGTCGAAGCGCACGGAGTCACAGATCCACCGGTGTATATGCGCAGAGTGTCGTCGTATCGTTGAGTCAAATGTGCCAAGGTGAGCTGATTGAGCACATCAGAAGGAACGCGACCCTTCTTCGTAATCCAGGGTATTTCAATGGACACCAGTGGCCTGTTCAGCGTCCACGGTGGCACTGCGGGGATGATGACTGGTGTAAAGTCAGAGGAGATGACGTGCCTGTGTGTATGGAGGCATCGTGAGTAGGTACAACCTGGTCGATCTCATCCGAGCGAAGACAAGGGATGGTTTGCGTGTCGGGTCAGCAGTCGAAGGTGGACTCGAAGGGGCTCACAAGACAAGTAAACCTCTATAGGGCATGTACGTGACTCTGCTATGGTGCCAGAGGTTGTTGTACACGTTGCTAGCCCGAGGCACGTTCGCAGCGCTCACGCTTGAAGGCTCTGCAAAGTACGGATGCATGTTGCACGCATACTCGAGAGCACAGGTGCACTGTACCGCAGATAACCAACGAACAATGCCTGGTATAACTGCAGGAGACTTTTTTCTCAGAGGGGCCCCATCTTAGTCCTGCTACAACCCGAAGAACGTCTACAAAACTAACAAGCTTTGTCCGTAGCGCAGCGACATGCTTCGTCCAAGATTGGCTGTGATCAATGACGACACCTAGGTATCGGTAGTTCGTGCGTGAACAATGCATATTGTTCACCACAAAATACGCATCGAGTTCATAATTAAACAGTCTATCCCCACGCCTCATACACTTCCAGGCAGTGCACAAAACATACTCGGATACCTGCTTATATTTACTTGCACAGCGTGATGTTTTTATTAAGAAAGGCATTCGATCAGGCCTATAAAACCAAATATAATTGACCTATATTTGACTTATACAGCATTTGGTTCATGCAGTGGGATGTGCAAGAGATCTTTTCTCTGAATTTCAGTGAAATGAAATAAGTGATCAGATGGTGTCTCTACACTGATTGCATAATTGTTGCTAGGAATGGCTCAGAAAATAAATTTGCGAGCAGCGCTTTTGGTGAAAATATCATAGGGCCCGCCCTGCTCCTGAAGCTTTTAGCACCAAAAAGCTTTCTAAAGGCTCTAAAAAGCAAAAAAATGAAGTAGCATGAAGGTTTATAAACCACCAGGCTCATATACCTACACAACAAAATTCATTAAAATTATCATGGATATGCTGGTGCATCCCGTGCATGTTTACACTTCATATTTTACAGCATTTTTTGAGGTAATAAACCCCACCTGAAACTTCATGATGTGGTAGATATCGGTCATAAGATTGCAATTAAGCACTGTGTAAAAGACTTTCGCACTTTGTCTGTAGTTGAAATACCCTCTAACGCAACAAACCACACCTGACACTTCATGATGAGACAGATATCGTCATAAGATTGCAGCTGTGCACTGTGCAGAAGGCTTTCGCCCGTTCTTGGTGGTCTAAATATCCGCTAACGCAACAAACCACACCTTCATGGTGCAACAGATATCGGTCATAACATTTATTTATTTATTTCCAAATACTGCAGCCCAATGCAGAGCTACTGCCGGAGTGGTGTACATAAATACAAAAGGAAAGAATGTAGACACCAATATCGCAATAAATGCTTCAACAAAAGCAGATATCGCCAGCTGTTGAGTGCAAGTGAATAAAAAATGAGACAAATAGAACATTAATATGATACAAGTGCCTTCAAATATCAGATTCATTTCACAAACCGAACCAGGTAGATCATTCCAATGCTCGTAAATCTAAGAAAAAATTGTTTTCGAACATGTTAGTGTGCACAAAAATGAGTTATGTTAAGATTGTGATTTCAGCTGTGCACTGTGTAGAAGGCTTTTGGACGCTGTCTGTAGTCTAAATATCCTCTAACGCAACAAACCACACCTGACACTTCATGATGTGACAGATATCGGTCATAAGATTGGAACCGAGCACTGGTTTTCTCCCGTTGTGTGTAGTCGAAATATCCTCTAGCGCAACAAACCACACCTGGCACTTCATGATGCGATAAATATCGCTCATAAGATCAGAACCATGCACTCTGTAGAAGGCTTTCACACATTCTTGGAAGTCTAATTATCCTCTAAGGCAACAACCCACACCTGACACTTCATGATGCAACAGATGTGGGTCATATGATTGGAACCAAGCACTGTGCAGAAGACTTTTTGACGTTGTCTGTGGCCTAAATATCCTCTAAAGCAACAAACCACACCTGACACTTCATGACGCAACATATATCGGTCATAAAATTGGAACCAAGCACTGTGTAAAGGCTTTTTGGACGTTGTCTCTAGCCTAAATATCCTCTAACGCAGCAAACCACACCTGACACTTCATGACGCAACAGATATCGGTCATAAGATTGGAACCAAGCACTGTGTAGAAGGGTATTGGACGTTGTCTGTAGCCTAAATATCCTCTAACGCAACAAACCACATCTGACACTTCATGATGCAACAGATATCGGTCATAAGGTTGGAACCAAGCACTGTGTAGAAGGCTTTTGGACGTTGTCTGTAGCCTAAATATCCTCTTACGCAACAAACCACACCTGACACTTCATGATGCAACAGATATCGGTCATAAGATTGGAACCAAGCACTGTGTAGAAGGGTTTTGGACGCTGTCTGTAGTCTAAATATCCTGTAACGCAACAAACCACACCTGACACTTCATGATGCAACAGATATCGGTCATAAGATTGGAACCAAGCACTGTGTAAAAGGCTTTTGGGCGTTGTCTGTAGCCTAAATATCCTCTAACGCTACAAACCACACTTTACACTTCATGACGCGACAGATATCGGTCATACGATTGGAACCAAGCACTGTGTAGAAGGCTTTTGGACGTTGTCTGTAGCCTAAAGATCCTCTAACGCAACAAACCACACCTGACACTTCACGATTGTTATGAGTGAAGTGCGCGAGTGTGGTGCGTCCGATGGTTGGAGCAGCAAAAACGACGAGGATGACGTACAACGTCCTACTTGCGCGAGCGCGCCGAACATCGAAGCATGGAAAAAAAAACCGAAAAATAAGGAATCGCCGAGAGCCACTGCGCCGAAAAGGAGAAAGAAGAAGAGCTGTGCTGGCGGTTCGAGTAACGTGGCTAGGGTGCGGATTGCGAGCTTGTCGGGCACTTGTACCCGGGCTCTGAGGCGTCCACCTAGCCGGCGCAAGCCTTCACGTGGACCTGGCGACCATTCTACCGGCGTGGCTTTTGCTGAGGCCCCGGCTTGGCGTGGTTGTGGTTCTCGGGCGGGACACTGCACCGCCGATGACGGCATCCACCGGGAACAGAAGTGAGTCGTCGGGCTGAGGGCCCGAGCTCGGAGACCTCCACCACCGCGTCCTTCTACCTGACTGCTTGTGTGTCCAACCCGTTGGTGAGCCGTACCGCTCTGTTTCCGCATCAGGACTCTCCTGACGACGTTAGCGTGTGGACTTGCACGATTTGAGGCTTATGATAAGATTCCCTTGTTTAAGGAGAACTCTATGTAGTTGTGGTCAGGCTGACGCTTGTTAGTTTACCTTTTGTTCATTCTAGTGTTACCCTTTCGTTTATTTTCTTGTGTGAAAATATATTTTCGTTTGTCTGAAAATCAAACGCTCACCTCCGTCTCTTATTCGAGAATAGGCACAACTCATTCTAGTTGCTTTATTAAACGAACCTGTCACAATGATACAACAGATATCGGTCATAAGATTGGAACCAAGCACTGTGTAGAAGAGTTTTGGATGCTGTCTGTAGCCTAAATATCCTCTAACGCAACAAACCACACCTGACACTTCATGACGCAACAGATATCGGTCATGAGATTGGAACCAATCACTTGTGGAAGGCTTTTGGACGTTGTCTGTAGCCTAATTATCCTCTAACGCAGCAAACCACACCTGACACTTCATAATGCGACAGATATCGGTCATAACATTGGAACCAAGCACTGTGTACAAGGCCTGTGCACGTCGTCAGAATGGTCTCACAAGTGTCTGAGGTTGCAGATGAGGCACCATTTGAATTCCCTCTAAGCAAAGATCAGCACAGTTATATTGCACTTTCATTCCTTCTGCGCATACGTGTGGTGACATGCTCTTCTCTTCTTACTATCTTGTCATTTTGCACCTCAGATTTCAATGGAGGTGCTTGTCATTTACAAGCTTTTTAGCAAATTAGCTGTCCAGCTGTAAACAAAACATGTGTTATTTTTAAGTAAACTGCAAAACGATGGAGAAGCGCCATTGTTCACATTCTCCCGTCTATGTGTATCAGAATACACTAGGGGGAAGATGCGTCAGAATAGACAACCTGCAAACAAGGTATGTGCAACTGGGCATGTGCCAAGGTGTAGTTGCACGGCAGAAAAGCAGATCAAAAGTCAAGAAGTGAAATGGCAAGCAACACAAGCAGCACTTAATCATGCAACTTTCCTTTTCGATCACCACACTCGCGCTCGTTCGAGCTTCTATTTTATACATGAATGTAAATGAGACCGCTGACAGCTGAATGTGTCGGCGTCGCTGGTACCCTGCACGATATCACGTCACACTGCTACCAACAAGCGCACGCTTGTTGTTAGCTTGGCAACACACGCAAACGATTTGCGCCGAAGTCAACCAATGTTTCAGCTTCGTAAAATCCGCAAATCCTCCTCATGTACGTTGTCACATCACCGAAATGTGTTGGCAAGTGCGACGTTCGCGTTTGGCAATGATGAGACGAATGCCGATGTTGAAAACAAACACACTGCGGATAAAAACTCCTGCGTAAGCGCCACGCCATGTCTCTGGCGTCATATATAGTGTCTATGTTTTGACGGAAACAACTACCGCCAAGTTCCTTCAACCAATGTTCCTCACATGAGCTGGTTCACACGAACTCGGCGGTAGCGGTCTACGCTGAATGCAGACGACACCGCTCTGAATTGACTTCGCAGTAGGCGAGGGCTCACGCTCAGGACTTCAAACCACCGAAGCATGTTTAAACCCGTTCCGAGCACAGATACACACAGATCAGAGCACAGGAGCAGCGGCAAGCTGCAGTAGTTGGTACGATGTTTTCACTCGGTCGACGATCACACTCAAGACCACTCTGAATTGACCTCGCGATAGGCGAGAGCTCACGCTCAACACTTCAAACCTCCGAAGCATGTTTACACTAGTTCCGAGCGCAGATAAACACAGATCAAAGCACAGGAGCAGCGACATCCCGCAGTAGTAGGTACGATATATTCACTCGGCCGACGATCGCACTCAAAACCGGCGCAAGGGCAGCCGGCAGGCATTCGCTGGATTTGTCGGCG
Organism: Rhipicephalus sanguineus; assembly: GCF_013339695.2. Lineage (NCBI taxonomy): Eukaryota > Metazoa > Arthropoda > Arachnida > Ixodida > Ixodidae > Rhipicephalus > Rhipicephalus sanguineus. Next base: position 179,279,565 of record NC_051180.1, on the reverse strand, counting down.
TCGCTCGAACGCGGCACGAAACCGCGTCCCACTAGTAGCACTTGCGGTCGTTCGCCGTGTCGTCGACGTACTGGATGACGACAGCGGTCACTTGGGAGCGTTTGCGACCGTAGTTTCCGCAGTTTCCGTGCTTGCCCAGCACTCGGAGGTGCCTTCGAAGCGGCGGCCATTAGGCATAGCGCTCAGAGGTATTGCGGCCTCTGATTGGTTGGCGCGCCGTACGCGTGGTGACGTAGGCGAAAATATCAAAGTCGTCTTGACCCCTCGCGCCTCGAGGCGTATGGACGCGTACAGCCCTCCGCGATCGACGCCGAGAGGCGCATTTGTCGCCTAGGCGCGTGCCATTGGTTGGGCCTTAACATCACTGATCCTCGCGCATGCGCAGCACGGCTCTTGAGGAGGCGCGCGGAAATGGCTCGGCTAGGCCAGTGTAGCTAACGCTACAAAACACGGCGTGCGAACACGGACACAAGAGAGTAGTCAAGAAACCACAAACGCCGCTAACAATTGAAAAATCTTAGAGCGGCGGAAAAGAAGGTAGACACAAATAGTTATCTGCGCATTCCCAGGCAAAAGGCGTTCCCTATCAATCAGCTGCGCGCGGCGGTCAACGTGAGAGATAACTGTTCCCTCTTCTCTCTTGTGTCCGTGTTTGCAAGGCGTGTCTTTTTAAAATGAATACCCATTAACTAGCTCAGCTGTCTGTTATTCTAAGTTTTTCATTGTCTTCCATACTTATTTATCGATTTACTCGAGTAAAAATTAGAAAAACAAAGTGTACTAACGCATCGATTTCTATTACTTATCTATTTTATTTATCTATGCGCACTGTACTAGGTCCAAGACCTCACGAATATGCTATCGAGCGTGTTGGGTCGTCGAACCTTTAAGGCTGAGGACGCCGCAGCGTTGAGATCAGGCAATACTCGTGAGATTTCTCGAGGAGAGAAGGATGCGACGTCTTCCGGGTAGCTATTCTCGATGCGTCCATCTAAAGATGTCCATGCATAGCCGCAGGGCACATTCAGTTACTTGAAAAAGCGGTGAGCCGTGATATCACCTCGCTCTTGACCGCTTCTACGCACCGAACACGCCAGCTCATTGCCAGTGTCAGGCGAAAGTGGACTAAATGTACAGTAACAAGAACTTGTCAAGTCTGAGCTTGCATATGAATGTGTCCCAGATGTTTGAGAACGATGCAGAAAATGCGTACCGACCTTCACAGGCGCGTTAGACCGGCGGACGCATTAAACGTAATTCGATGGCTAACGCGATCAGAGTTTATGCACGGCCTTCGAGATATGCGCCCAAAAGCGGATCTTTGGGGGCTGCGTTCGTTGCGTTGAAGCGCATTCCGTCCCTCTCACTCGTGTGAGAGTTGTGAAAGCTTCGTGACGTCATAATTACGTTGCACAAGAAAAACCGGAAACAGAGGGCGCGCAGCTCGCCGAGCTCCCGCCAATCAGCGGCGGCTTAAATGAACAGTCCATTACGTTGAAACATCTACAACCGCCTGTGAAGAGACGTGTTTTATGTCCAGATTCCCGGTTCATGTTAAAGGAAGAGACAAACGGCGGCGCGGCGCAATTATTGGGCGGCGCCGGCGTGAACCCTCCCGGGACTTCGGCGGCGGCGTAAGCGGCTTGAGCAAAAACAGGCGGCGGCGGCAGGGTGGCGCGGCGGCGCACAGGTCTACACGCATGTCATATTCTGCATGACAAACCTGCCATGTTCATGGCGCGCTTGCGGCCGTTTCGCTAGCTTGACATGTAGCAAATTTGGTATTGCGTGACGTGCCTGCATGACGCCACGTGACGTGACGTGACGTAACATGACAATCACGACATGCATGTCATATAGGGCATGATTTACGTGCCACACTCATGGTGCGCTGGTAGCCGGTTCGCTAGCTTGACATACACCAAAACTGGTATACGTGACTGTGTGATGAACATAAATGACAGTTGGTAACATGAAACTCATCACATGCATGTAATGGAAGACATAATTTACATGTCATTGTCTTGGTGCACTTCCGGTTGTTTTGTTAACTGGATGTATACCAAACTGTTATGGCATGAGATCAATGCGTGACGAATATAAATTACACGTTATGCATATTATGTACCAGAATATGCGTTTCATTAGCATGGTATATACCATATTGTGAATGCCTGCATGCATGCATGACGGACATGCCATATATAGTGGACTAGATGCCATGACATAAATTACTTCATGCAGGGGTGTAGCCGGGGGCGGGGGCGGGTAGGAGGGTTCAAACCCCCCGAAAGTTTTCAGTTTTGCTTGCGGATATATACACGCGCACATACAAACGCACGCACGAACATACATCCCAGTTAGCACAAAACGGATAATTGACGTTTTATAAACGTTTATCCGAGACGATAAAAACGTTTAGAAAACGTCACGGAATAGAAGCTAAAGGTGTAGAAAACGTTTTATGTCTCGTCTAATGTCCGGCTAGAATCCGTTTTTAACACCATCTAGAAAACGTTTTTAAGACAATCTAAAAAACGTTTTAAGACCTTCTAGAAAACGTTTTAAAAACGTTTTAAAAACGTCGCAAAAGTCCCATTTTTAAAACAAATAAAAATATCCCATTCCATCGTCTTTAGAAAGACGTTTTCTAAACGTTTTTAAGGCGATCTAGAAAACGTTTTAAAAACGTCGCAAAAAATTCCATTTTAAAAATAAAAATATCCCATTGCATCGTCTCTGAAAAGAAGTTTTCTAAACGTTTTTGAGACGTCATGCAGGATCTATTTTCTTTTAGCTGTTTTGTTTTTGCGCATGCAATTATAATAGTGCACGTTTTGAGGAAGCCCCCTCTGTTGTAGTAATTACAGTTACTTTATTCTGCAATTACTATTACAGAGTGAGAGCTCAGTAGATTCACAGACAAAAGTGGACGTGTCATAATTTAATACGTAAAACAGCAACGAACGATTCCTGTACAGCATAGAAACGTAAAAACCACGAAATGAGATATAGCATGCGACTATATCATATTATTCAGAAGCGGCAAAAGAATGCAAAATATCGCGGTAATTAAAATGCAGCTATATAGTATCCAACCTTCAAGAACACTTTTCGTTGCACGATTCATCATTCGCAAAATTGTTGTCAAACAGTGCAATATGACAAAATTTAGGATCTGGCACAGCCATTCTGCAATATGTAGGCGTAGACTCATTAGCTTTACTTAATCAAACGCAAAGATGAAGTGAACAGAAATTGTCGAAAAGGGAATGTCGCTTAAGCCAACGACTCGACAAGGGGACTAGTTTCCGCCAGGCAGGGGCGTAGCCAGAAATTTTTTTCGGGGGGGGGGGTGTTCAACCATACTTTATGTATGTTCGTGCGTGCGTTTGTATGTGTGCGTGTATATAAATGCGAACAAAATTGAAAACAAAATTGAAAAAAAAAAGGCGGGGGGTTGAACCCCCCCCCCGCGCCCTTGGCTACGCCCCTGCCGTCAGGGCCCTGACGAAGACAAGCATTCACGATGAAACGTTTCCTCAACGCTTCATCTTCCGCTGAACTTTTTTCTTGTAGGAAGGAGAGAGAGAGAGAAGGAACAGAGGATAGGCAGGGAGGTTAACTAGCGTCCAATTTGCTACCCTACACATGGGAGGAGAATGAGGGAGTAAAAATAGAGAGAAAGAGACACATTTCACAACACACACACAGAGGAGTGTATCACAGGTGGTCACTCAATTTGGTGCCTTGAAGTACTGCAGGAGGGCTCGTGTCGTTTTCTCGGCTGATGTGCTATGAAGACAGACTCCCAAGGTCTTTCCTTCGGGAAAAGGCCGACCGTCAAGTCTCCTGAAGGCACACTGGAGAGTCCGGCGATGTGTTTGAAATAGCATACAGCGGCACAAACGATCATCGATAGTCTCTGTGCAGTTGCAATTATCGCACATTGATGAATCTGCCCTAATCAATCCGATAGGTGAATGAGAAGACACTACACCGAGCCACAGCCAACACAGCAACACAACAAAAAGACGTGGACAGTAGAAGTGGACAGGACAGCGCTTACTCTAGTCCACTTCTGCTGTCCACGTTTTTTTTTTTTCAGTGTGCTTTAACCTAATTTTCCAAACATGAACGTAAACCAACAGGCCCAACTCGCCATCTTGCTCCAACACAGCATTCTAAGCAGGAAAGGAGGCATGCATCAAGCACCTGGTGTGTGTCTCGTTTCAAAACAATCGTTCAGTAGCGCTACTTAGGACCACAGTTAGTGGAAATCGACTCCAATGTGTTGAAATCACTAATAACCAAACAAAACTGCAAAATAATATTTCGCCCACCTAACCAAGAATGCGTAATGAAAAAAGAACGTAAATTGCTTGCAAAATCACTGTTGCTGAAGTGTATTGCTCACAAAATGAAACTTTTAGGAACGTTCTTACAACATGCCTCTGTTGGAACATTTCTCACTGAAAAAAAAAATGTTGTAAAAAGCTCTGGCATCATTACAGAAGTAAGATAGACGTTGGGAACAAAAGTAGCCATTTTAGACGTTAGCTAACAATATTTGTGGATGCAGCATACGTGTTTCAAACGGCGCCCACTAAAGAAGTAACGGTTTCAGGCTTCGAAATGCAGCGTACAAAGCTTATCACAGAAATTATGGTCTGACATCCCTAGAGAGCACACAGTTAAGCTTAAATGTGCCATGGCTAGCAGAAAATATGAACACTGCAAATTACAGCGAAATATAACAAAAAGTACGACTAAAGCAACTGTAGCGCGAAAACAAGATGTATGAACAGAAAACTAATCGAAACGACCACAGAAATTACAATGAATGAGCCACTTACTTAAATGAATAAATAAAAATTAGCAATATGAAAATACCAGCCTGATAAAAATACATCTTTCTTTTATGATGCCCAGTATTAGAAAATGTCAGGCTAAAAGAACAAATTAATATTATGATAAGACACATCAGCTAAAGAAATTGGGACTCTTCTCCATTTTTTACTCAATAAGCACACAGCTGTAAACTCAGGATTGTCAGAGGCAGATCAGTGTATTGCGCTTAGTACATCACATTGCTCAGTGTCAAAATATCACAATGTGTGGCAAGTCAGTCTGAACACATGGCTTCATAACAGGTACTTGATGGAAATCACTAGGCACATCCGGAAGTCTTTAAAGAACACTACAAGTAGCATGCACACGAAAGTTGTTGTGCCATTAGGAGCATGGGGCAGCGTTCCACGTCAAATATATTTTAGCACAATAGCCCTAGTGCGGTTTCTTGAAGATGCCGACAAACAAAGACGCTCAAAAAAGTTAACTGCTTTACAAACTGTGACCTTTTGTTTTTGAAAGTTTCCAAGGAAAAGAGGAAAATGTCAATCTCTTGACATCCATCTTTTTTCACACTAAAACCTGCCAGTCAGCCCATCAAAAAGACGAAAGTAATAATTTAGTTGGTGTAGCCTTTGTTTCTAAACATCTAGGGCAAGTACCATCTGCAATAAATAGGAGAAAAGATCATTTAATTATTTGCTATTATACCTAAAATAGGACAGTGTGAAAAGATGAAAACTCGATAACACCGTACGGCGACAGAGAGCAAGCCTGCTATATTTAACCAGGCACAAAAGACGCGCAAGAGAACCTCTTGGTTCTGCTAAGAGCTGCAGGCTTTACTGAGAAAGGAGGAGGTTAACAAAGTAGGGGAAACATAAATCACAATTCCGAAAGCGCATCGAGATAGTCAAGGCAGCACTGAGAAAAAATGCCGAACTCCTCCCCGTGAAACGCGTCTTTGACTCTCATGCCCTCAGAAATTCGCATCTAACGGAAAAGCGTGACCAGCCTCTCGTTACATGTAGCTAGTACTGTGGAAGAAACCATGAACCAGTACGCTGTCGCTGCAAAGATTTTCTCATCCACAAACTTCAGTGACACAATAAAACAGATGACACATGCCGGAATTTCCAACAATGCAGTTTTAAGACTGGGTGCGCGAAGCTTTGCGTTCGTTCATCACCATTGCGCATGCATTATACGCTACGTACGCAACAAACGCTATCTGCGTATCCCATTGCAAAACTGGCTACTCCGAATGCGTCATGCGCCATCGTCTTGCGTAGTCACGTTAAGTGGCGGAAATAGCAAAGGCGCCCAACGAACGCTATCCTTGCGTACCCTATTCTAAAACTGCTTCTTACGCGGCACACGTAGCTTAAGCTAATGTGTATCTTGAAACTACCTCATCAAGCGGCCAAGAAAAGACAGTCATTTTACTGAAATTAGGTTAACAAATACAAATGTGGTTTTCGCTCATGTTCGTTCGAGCATGAACGGAAACATGACGTGCATTTACGTTTAGAGAGCTTTATCATGTATGCTGAATAAATTCAGCAGTAACGTACTGCTGAAACATGTCGCACATGCAGCCCGTGATGCAATGAAACACGCTTTTCATTTGCCATAGTTCTCAAATACTGAGCGCAAATGCAGTAAAAATGAACTTACCTTCAAACATGACAGAAGCCCGTGGTTTACAGTATCCGCAAATCCACAGAAAACTAATGGCACATCAAAGTAACCACGCCCGTCCCTCGAGCATAGAAGAAAGGAAGTTGCGAGAGCGTCCCGCGCGTAGGCTGATGAGTGAAGTTTTCCGCAGAGAATCTTACGGGACTCTAACCGTCAGTCAGCGTAACAGTCGCTCCACACAGACATACTTGTATTCGGGTCCACAAGTTTAACGCGCAGCGAAGTATAGTTTCTTCACAGCCGCGTTTATAGCCTCCACGAACCACGACACAAGCACGAAATATAGCAAAAGAGTGCATGACCGGTGAGCTCGACCGCCCATGCGAAATCGGCGAGTTTAACTGACATTGCAGAAGGCAGAAGCAACGGCCGCGCGGATGGATACAGTCAGCGCTAAGGCCTTCGTGCGGATGTTAGACGGTTATCGCTACGAGTAAATTACAGTAAATAACGTAAAGTTTACTGGTTAACGAAATTTGAAGTCTTCATTATTGCTGATGCAATGTAGACACCATACGCCTTTATCCTCTTGCGCGTTACTTTCTTTATTGCAATGAGAGATGGCGTGCGCAGGCCCGAGTTCAAATTTCAATTCGCGGTGGTTCATGCATGCCCATGCATGCATGGGCCAAGTGGCGCGCAGTCCGCTCCTGGGCGACAAAACGTCTTATAAAGTGCGTCTTCTAGACGTCACGAACAAGACGTTTTTGAAACGTCGAAATTGGTTTAGGATCGAACAAATGTCTTGAAATATACGTTCCATACCAAAAAGGTCTCAAAAAATGCGTTTTCTAGACGTTATCAAAACCGTATATAATACGGATTTTCTGTGACGTTTTTAAAACGTCTAAAGTGGTTTAGAATCTGTTTTATCCCATTTATCCCTAAAAAAACGTTTTCTAGACCATGTGTGCTACCTGGGATAAAGTATGGTTGAACCTCCCCCCCCCTCCCCGAAAAAAATTTCTGGCTACGGCCCTGACTTCATTCGCCTCAAGGACAAACAAGGCGTTGTATGAAGCTGTTCCTTTCGAGCGTTCACGGTGAGCAGACGTGTTGCTCGGAGCTCTTGCGCCCGCGTGAGATGCTGTAGCGTCTCACGCAGTGCTTCTCACATTCTTGGACTCTCTTTTCCTGTTTGAGTTCTTTCGACCAGAGTGCTCATCACGGACATTGGCTTTGGATCACTGTCGTTGCTTTCGGGACCTGAGTCCTGCGACAGTGTCTTCTGTCACCGGTGCATCTCTGACGCAGCCGTCATCACGGCTACCATGGCAGAGGAGTCTTAACCATCTTCGGCGACGCCTGTCGAACGCGCACGGCGCTCCCTCGTTCGCACATCGTCTCACAGGCGTTCGGAGAGCGTCGCGTGTACCCGTATGCTGTGGAACCTTATCGCCAGCGCCAACACGGTGCGGTTGAGGCATGAACAAGCGCAGTGACTCTGCAAGGTCGTCGGCGAGCAACATACAGCGCTTCACCTACCGGCGCCTGCTGCCGACGCCGATGCAATCGCAAGGGGCCTGGCGACCTCGGGAACCTGCTGCCCAACCGTCAGCACCGCTGTCTCTTCGGATACTTCGGCCGCACTTCAAACAGCCCTTCCCGGCGTTCCCAACACAGTCGATAGGCCCATGACTTCTTCCGCGCTCGTCTCCGACTCGCGGAACGTACCACTGCCGGTAGACACGGAACCTGCGCTTGATGACCTGGACACTACGTCTACGCGCAAGCGTTCGCGTCCTAGCGAGTCCGGCAGCGACGACGAGGGTGCCTCGCGGAAGATGCAAGCAGTAGCAACCGAACGTGTCACGGTTATGTCGCCTACCGCACCGCCAAGTGATACGGTTGCCGAAGAGCGCCCACACATCCACGACGCCGATGGCACCAATGAGACCGAGTTTCAGACCGTGTTCTCAATATCGCAGAAGCGTCGCCAGCGTGCCTCGACGGCTACGCGACCAGTTGGGAACATCGGCCATCCTCCTGGCACCGCACCTGCGCCCACGCCTGCCGCGCACCCGTCTACTGCCCGCGTTTCAGCTGGGCCTGCCAAACCGCCCACTGCGACTCAGGCCGCTTCTGCAGGAGTGCTTGCAGCTGCAGACACCATGCTGCGCTCTACCTTGTCGCCGCTGGATTCCGGCATAGTTCTTTTCCGACCGGCCAACGCCGGTGTTTCCTTTCACCGCACCTCCCGCCTTGCCATTGCGCAAGCTCTCTCTGCGCTGCCCGGCGTCAAGGAGGTGCGAGTAAACACGAAAAAGAACATCGTGGCAGCCGACGCATCTACAGCAGAATAGATGGATCGCCTACTGGCCACGTCGGAGCTCGCGGGAATACCCGTGACGGCCCGCCCTCCTGCTGACCGCTCACAAAGCAGCCGTGTGGTGCAGGGCGTCGATGGCGACTACACTGACGAGGCCCTGCTGGCTGCAGTGACATCCGAGGTGCCGGTGATTGCAGCCAGGAGACAAGGGACATCACTGGTCCTGCGGTTCGCTTCCCCCGTCCCTCCCGCCCATGTCCTCCTTTTTCGCATTGCGTTCGAAGTGAGGCCATCCCGGCCTCGCCCACTTCAGTGCCTGCGGTGCGGACGCTATGGTCACAACACTGCAGATTGCCGGAGACTAGAGCGGTGCCTGCCATG